>NC_139036.1:34085108-34144230 GCF_964662115.1 Mustela nivalis
TTCTTTCCCAAGAAGAACTTTTCTTCATCCAGATTTTCTTTTATTGATGGTGGCATGATTATTCTCCGATTCCCTCAGTTTAAGGTTTGAAAATTATGGTTGAATTTGTTTTTTCTATGTTCCAACTAAATCAAGCCTGAAACCAATTTTATCTACTCCTGTAGTGTTTCTGAAATCTGTCTCTTTCTTTCAAGTCCAACTGCCAGAACTAGAATGTGGGTCAATTATAGCTCAACCTATTTTAATAAACTCTTAACGGATTTCTCAGTCTTTACCACTGCCATTCACCCCTGCTCTCCCCATACTTGAGTGTATCCTTACCTGTCTTTAAATGGAGTCCTAGACAATTCTGGTCATGCAACTCTTTCGTTTTTCTTCTTGGAAAACTTTAGTATAATGCAAACTTAGATCTGTTGATCCCAAGTTCATTGCTATTTGCATGGTGACCTTGGCAGCTCTATCTCTTACTATTCCCCTAACATGAAGATCAATATGGGCCTTCAGTGTACCCAACCTTCCCCCAAGTTTTTAGGTTTTTGCTGTTGCTTATAATGTCTATTCTTCCTAGACTCCTTTATCCTCAAACCATTTCTGCTGGCCAATTAAATCTATCCTTAAGGCCCATTTTATAAAGTTGAACTCTTCATGGAGCCATTGTTATTGCTTCTTACTTTGATCCCTCTTGTTACATTGTTTTGCCAGAACTTATTGAGAATTGTATTAAGGTTATTAGTTCCCATGACTTAAACTACTATATCCTTGTTGGAATACCATCTAAAGCTTAGTACGTGGACTCTGGAGGCATAGTTTCTGAGTTTAAATCCTGACTTTGCTCTTATTGATTGCATGACCTTTAGCAAATTAATATTTCTGTGTCTTATCTGTAAAATGGGGTGGCTTACTTGCACCTGTTTTATGGACTTTTGTAAAGATCAAGTGAATTAATATTTAAAAAGCACGTAGAACTATCCGTGTGTCTCAAAGTCAGCACTCAACAATTTGAGCTTATGAGTATAGTTAGTACCTTCTTAGTTTTTACATTCCACCCCTTCCCAACACACACAACATTCATATGTTCATATTCATATTCAATTCATTTTCAGTAGATTTTCTAAATCTATTTCACTCTAATTTGGAAGCAGATAGGTTATAATCATGCAAGTAGTAAAAGTATAAATTTAAAAAAAAGAGATTAAATTGCATAATTAGGCCACTTTTTAATCTTTATTTCTGTACAGCTGTGCTACTATTGTACTCCGATGTTCTCCACTCAATCTTGTCTTCCTTTCTGGATGGTTCCCTTTTTAGTGTTATATGACTATGGCTCTCTTAGTTTGGTAATATTGGTAGAGATTCAAAAGCACCTATTATTCTTGCATGTGATACTAAAGATGGGAAGTGTCTCTACCATTAAAGCAAAATTAATCAAGGTTCAAACTTATTAAATAACAATTCTGGTAATAATTCAATGTGATTTTTTAATAAAAATATTCAGAGTCTTATAGTTTTTACTCCATAATCAAATTGTGCATGCGAAGGATGGGAGGCCTAAGCTCAACAGAAGTTTATGTAAAACTGATATATCTAGAAAATTAAAATGACTATTGAGATAGACATTTTGGTTGACAAACCCAACATCCATTATTTTTTTTCCTTAAGATTTTACTTATTTGACAGAGAAAACATAAGCATGGGAAATGGGAAAGGGAGAAGCAGGCTCCCCACCAAGCAGGGAGCCTGACATGGGGCTTGATCCCAAAATCCTGGGATCATGCCCCAAGTTGAAGGCAGATGCTTGCCCTACTAAGCCATGCAGGCACTCTTCCAACACCCATTCTTAATATTTTATTTTTGGTTGTGTTTTGTCAGCCACCCTTCTTCCTCTAAGTAGACATGTGACAGACTTCTGGCTCACAAAATGTGAGTAGATTGCTATTAGGAGGGATGTTCCTCAGAAAACTTTTGTTTTCTTTATCAATAGAACAGCTGTTGATGGCAGCATTTATTTCATTTTTAGGCCTCAATGGTTTTGATTCCTAGAATTGTGGCACAAAACTTTGAAGCATGAGGGAAATAAAAGCCAAGGAAATCAGAGATGTGGGGTTGATACTTTGGAGATACTGAATCAATGCTAGGAAAAACCCATGTTTTTGTTATATAAGAGGGGAAAATATCTGTTTTTCAAAGCCACATTTATTTTGATTCTTCAGTTATTTGCTACTAAAAATATCCATAATCAATATAACTATTAAACTCAAACAGTTATCAGCTACTAAAAATCAAATACAACCTTAGGTTGTGTGGCTGGAAGTAGAACGTATAGCTTTTTGAAATTAATACCATAATACAACTTTTTACTATCTGCAACATTAAAAAAAATGAATGTCAGTATTCATATTAAGAAAAGTAATAGTAGGAATTCAAGGACTTGTGCTTGAACTCTTCTATTTCCTTCTTGATTATTTTTAGGGATGTTATGTGACCAGATGTTAATGCAAATATATGGTGTCACACACAAAAAAAGATAGTCAATTTATATTTTTAAACTCTTCTAAGACTTTTGCATAACCAAGGGAATGTTGGGAGGTAATATAATGAATAAAATGTGTCATTCAAGTCATACAGGATAGGTTTGAATATTGAAGTCATCATTTTCTAGCTATGGGACTCAGGGTAAATTTTGTGTTTTCTTTGAGACTCAGTTCTGTCATCTGTGAAATGGGAATACCAGTGGTAATAAACCCACACCGTGGATGTGGAAATTAATTGGAATATGACAGTAGAACACTTAGCATAGTAACATCTTACTAAGTGTTGGTTGTGAAGATGGTAATCTCTTCAACCTCTCATCTTTTAGACAAAATGTTCATACTTCTTTCTTTCTTCTCCAGCCTACCCAGCCTCTACTTTACACTATCTGAAGACCTTACTTCCTTACCTCACTGAGAACACTGAAGCTGCGAGAGACTTTTATAGACTCCCCTCAGCACATCTACCCTCCTTCCACCACCTGTTTACACATAATCTCTTCTTTTTTTTTTTTTTAAAGATTTTATTTATTTGACAGAGAGAAATCACAAGTAGTCAGAGAGGCAGGCAGAGAGAGAGAGAGGGAAGCAGGCTCCCTGCTGAGCAGAGATCCCGATGCGGGACTCGATCCCAGGACCCTGAGATCATGACCTGAACCGAAGGCAGCGGCTTAACCCACTGAGCCACCCAGGTGCCCTACACGTAATCTCTTCTTGACTGTTACCATAAATGAACTAACTATGTTCCTATTTAAAGCCAATCCTCCCATTTTTATATTTGATGTCATTTCTCTTTGCATCATCCAGAACATTGTATCAGCCATGTTCTCTTCTGTCTTTTCAAATTATAGCTCCCTACTGATCATTTCCCCCAAAATATAAACATGCTTTTTTTTTAAAAGATTTTATTTATTTATTTGACAGAGAGAGAGATCACAAGTAGATGGAGAGGCAGGCAGAGAGAGAGAGATAGAGGGAAGCAGGCTCCCTGCTGAGCAGAGAGCCTGATGCGGGACTCGATCCCAGGACCCTAAGATCATGACCTGAGCCGAAGGCAGCGGCTTAACCCACTGAGCCACCCAGGCGCCCCTAAACATGCTCTTTTTATACCATCTTAAAATCAACAAACTTCCCATGATGTCTTTTCCAACGCTGGCAACCATTCCAATTATTTGCTTCTCTGGACAGCTGTTCATTAGAGTCATTGTCTTTAAAAGAGTCCTCCTCTTTTCCCTTCTCCCTTGAATCCATTTCCAACAGGCATTTATCACCCTCCACCAAAAGCAGTCTGGTGATGATCAGCAGGGAATTCCATATTGCCAAATCCAGTGATCAGTTATCAGTTCTCATTCTACTTTACATTTGAGCTAAACTCATCACATACCTCTTGATACATTTCCTTCATTTGGCTTCAAGGTCATCATGCTTTCCTAGTTTTCTTTTCATCTTTTCTCTTACCGTCCCTTCCTCCTCTTCATTTCCTAAACGCTTGAGGTAAGAATCACCATGGGCATAGGGATGTATTATCTAATTCCTAATTTTTGCCAATGCAAAAATATGCAGTTGACTCTTGAAAAACTTAGAGGCTAGGGGCACTGACCCCACACACAGTTGCTAATCTGTGTATAACTTTTTATTCCCCCCAGACTTACCCACTACTGATGACTGGAAGCCTTGCCAATAACATAAATAGTCAATTGATGCATACTTTGTATGTTGTATGTATTATGTACTGTATTCTTACAACAAAGTAAGCTAGAGAAAAAAATGTTACTAAAAAATCATAAGGAAGAGAAAATATACTTACAGTACTGCACTGTATTTATAACAAAGAAAACCACAACCCATATGTAAGTAGACTTGCACATTTCACACCCATGTTGTTCATGGGGCAATTCATATTCATATTCATTCAGATGGGTTCAAATCAAAACTTGATAACAAAGCAGATGTATAATTTCTGAGCAAGTGACTCCCATCTGTTCTGTAAAAGTGGGATAATAAAGACAAATTTGAGGATCAAATGAGATAGAATATGTGCAAATATTCTATATATTATAGACAGCCTATTTGTGTTTTTTTTAGCATATCATCATGAACAAGGCAATGACCATGAGCATACATTTGGTAAGTTCTGTTAGAGTTCAGAGGAAGGAGCTCAGGAGAGTAGTATTTAGGCTGGAACTTGGAGAATAGGTAGAGGTTTGGTTGGGGGAAGGATAAAATAGAAAATATGCCAGATAAAAGGAGTATATGGTAAAGCAAGCAAGAAAATATATTTTGTATTCAGGTATGAATGGCTTGAATCAGGACTTGACCCCTTAGTGGCTACATGACTTCAGGCAAATTTCTTCATCTTGTGATAGCTCAGTTTTCTCATCTATATAGTGGTTTTAGAGGGACTTGGCAATAGAATAGCGAGATGCTCTTTGTTGATGTCTGGAGCAGTGTTAGCCCAAAAAGGAATCTTGGAGAAGTCATTAGGGTGTAAAGGATAAGGGTTCTGGCTTTGAGTTAAGTTGGAATCACATCCTAGCAGTATCTCTACAGGCTTTCTGCACATTATTCAATCTAAATCTGTTACCACATACATAATTATTCTCATTTTCTCTAAGAGTTAAATATGATATATGTGTGAAATACCAAGAACAGTGATAGGCATGCAAAAGTAATTGGAGCCTCAGAAATACTATCTAAATGTTACACTTGAAATATAGAAAATGAGAAACAAAAACATGGCATTAGTTCTCTTGAGCATAGAGACACAGGCTTTCTCCCTTTTGGTAATGGGGACCATGAAATATTTGGAGCAGAGGAAAGGAGAGATGATTTTTCCTGCCAAAAAATGGAAGCTGTGAAGAAAAAAAAGAACTAAACTCCTTTTGGGATACATAAATCTGGAAACAACACATAATGTTTCATCTCTGCAACATTTGACACAAAAACCTTCCATTCAGATTAAAAATGTCTGAGTATTTCACCCAGCATTCACTATTACAACTGTGTCATTCCAATTAGTTATCTCTGGAGAGGAAATCTCGCCAGACAATATGATTAGACCCAATCAGTATAGGTGCCAAGCACTTGGAACATATTAAAAATGACATTTCCACTTATTTTATAACATAAATGTTTGTCTTCTGGCATTTCTCAAATGTGAGCATTCAAAGGAAGTCTTTGAAACCGCATTTCAGAATGGAAGGTTAATGATAAAGAGCCACCTAGTCATAGGTTACTTGATGTAAGAAAACCATGTTTTAACAATTAACTTTTGATGTCTTAAACAGTGACTTGCACCTTACTGAAAATTCATTTCCAAATACCAATCTTTCTACCTGAATGAGGCAGAAGGAAGCAAATAAAATCTGTTAACACCTGGTACAGTTTTTTAAAAAAGATGTAATCATTGCTACCAAATGTGAAATACCCCATTCAATAAAAGCGAGTTTAGTTAAGGTACAGGAAGTACCTACTATGGGTCAGGTTTTAGAAAATTCATGTTGAACTAGACATGGTTTATTGTAATTTAGGGGTTAATTGTAATTTTTCCTATTACAGTCTGCTAAATGATGTGATAAATAAGAAATTCAAAAGGGGCTTTGGTGAAGAATATTAAAAGAATGTCTGTCATAAGATTTGGCTTTCCATGTATCTTCCTAGTGTATGCTGATGACCTTCTACTTCTAGCACCTGATGCTCACCCATAGTGATTTCTCAAGCCTGCTCAATCTGTCCTTGGTTGGTGTGGAGAGCTGTTCCCTCAGGAAATACTCAGTCAAGGAGGGACAAGAGATGGAAGATGGGTAGCCCAGCTACCTTGCTTTACATGTGGGACTATTCTGAGTTGTATTCTACATTATGTCCCAAATATTCCCAGGAGAATTGAGTTCTCATTGCCCATATGGTAACATAATCATATTATACCTTGTTTTACCTACTTTTCCTTCTGTCTCACCCACTTTCTTCCCATTTCTTCTGAGGTCATCTCCTAAATAAACTGGTTTGACAGAGATCTTTGTCTGAGAAGTTCAGCAAAACTAAGCTAAGCCTTTTCTTAAAGAGAATAAATGGGTTATTCCTAAGAGAGGGAAAAGCATGACTCAAAATGTAGAAGATAGAGGAAGTGTAGCATAACTAAGAAACTTTCAACATGGCTGGGTTGTAGAGTAAGACTAAGAAAAAGTAGCTAGAGTTTAAACCAGAGTGGTAGGTGGGGATGGCATGTGAAAATTTTAAATATGGAGTAAGGAAACTTGGGTTCCATATTAAAAGAATCAGGAACATGATGGTGTCTGAACTAGGGGAGTTCTATTGCAAATTAAGAGAAGGATGGAGTAAAGAGAAATCTAGGACTGGAATCGACAGTGACGACAGGATGAAAAGAGTCAAGAATAAAAGGGATTTTGACTCAGATAGATGACCATATTATATGAACTGGAGTGGGGGAGAGGGCACCTTTCAAATAGTATTTTATGTAAACTATCCTCTCTTGATTACTGCAAAATGAATGGTTATTCCTGGAGTTCTCCATTGCAGGGCCCCACTGGCTGTGCTTTTTTGAGCTAAGGAATATAGGATGACTGGCTTAGGAAAGCAGAAGAAGAGGAGTTAAATTTTGTATGTATTGAATCCAGGATTCCTGTGGGTATTTTGGTAGCTGAATTGATCTGGTGCTTAGGAGACAGGTTTTAGATGAAGACAGAGATATATAAATAATCAACAAGTATATTAAAGATATAGGGGTAATGAGATCAAGAAGAATACTTAGAGATAAGAAGACTTAAAGGAGAATTGGAGAACCTGGCATTTAAGATTTTTAAAAGCACTTATGATGAAAAGAAATGTATGGTAAGAAAGAATACCCAAGGGTAAAAGGATACCCAGATAATGTAATTTCATAGAAATAAAAAAAATAGAATGCTATAGGAATTAAGAATGATCAGCAATGTCAGATACTGTCTAAAGTCAGGTAATGTAAAAATAGAAATACCTGTGGGATGGAGCAAGTATATTAGCAAGAACATTTCACTGAACATTTGACACAGATGCTGGATTGCTGAGTAGTAAGGCAGGAGTGGTGTTGGGTAGGGTATGGTACAACAAGTCAAATAAATGAGGTTGCTGAGGGTATTAACAAGAATGTTGTTAAAATGGAATCTCTGCATAGCAAAAGAAATTCAGTTAGAAGGAGGTGCTAGGGAGAAAGTATATATATAAAAGGTTCTAAGGAACTCAAATGTTTGAAGATCTGGGAGTAGTTTAGTAAAAGAACAGGAGGCTGTGTTTGAAAACCCAGATTTCTGAATTTATTATTGCAGAGGTAGAATGTATTTCAAGTGATGACAAAATACAGAGAGTAGCTATAAAAGTGGGTCCCAGACCTGAAGAAGAATAGAAAGCTGTTAAAGAAAAATCAAAGAATTGAGGATCAGGATGCTTTATCACTATATGGACATGGAAGTTTCTTAAGTTTGTTTTGTTTTCCCCACAGAGGATACAGGACTCTGTAAACCAGGGGTTAAAATTTTTCAGTCGGTGAGAACCAAGACCATGAAATTGTTTATTGACTATGATGAGGAGGTGTTTATATATAATACCATGGCTTGATAATAAAAGGAACAGAGTATTTTATACTTTATAGTGGTCCTGGGATAAGTAGAGTGATAAGAAAGAGTACCTTTAGGACTTTTTCCACTTGGAGTGTCTGATTCTAGATTAGTTTTGCTACCATAAACAGCAAAAAATCTAGACAACATATATGAAGCAACTTGCTTCAGACATTGGACAATAGGGAGCATAGGGCTATCGTTCCAGAGATAAGGAAAACACAAGATGAGTCCTACAGTTGTGTTTGTTTTTTCCCCAAAAGTACCTTTAGACCTCAGTGTAGGGATGTGGAGTCTGTATTGAGGGGAGCATCTTGCTAAACTGAGAAGACAAAGATCAGAATTTGGAGTTCCTGGGAAGACTAGATCCAGCTGTTGGGCAGGCTATCAGAAAAGAGGAAGCTGAATAAAGAAGGAGAACCAGAAATATGCATAGGAATTGTCTTGATGTTTCTAGGAAACATTAAGCAGTCCATTCTCAGGGTGCTTCTGTGACTATAGACTTTGCAGGAAATATATCATGGGGAGCTGTGAGAGTAACTAAGATTCCAAGTAAGACATTGGAATTCTAACTAACAAGCCTGGAAAATAAGGTACCAAAAAAAAAAAAAAAATGAAGCTGATGTACTAATAAATTAATTTTCTAACAAATCAATATTTTACAGTTTTTAAAGGGAAAGCACCAAAATCTATATTCTCATGTAACATGTACAATGTGTATCATAAGATAAAAAATTACTAGATTTTTGAAAGTGGGGAAATAATACTCAAAACCAGAATAAAAAAAAAAAAACTATAGAAGCAGACAAGCTGACAGAGATCTTGAAATTATAAGAAAGACTTTAAAATGATTATTATATATATATTTAATAATTTTATAAGAAAAGATAAACATAATGCAGAATTAGATAGGGAATATCAAGTGAGAAATGGAAATTCTTGACCTGAACATATGTAAACTCTGAAATGAAATTTATTGGATAGACTTACACAGAGATGGGGAACCTAAGAAGAATATTAAATTATATTAAATATTAAACTTGAAGAACTAAACTTTAAGACTACCCTAACTAAAACAAAGAGGAAAGACTGAATGATGTTCAGTGATCTGTGGGCAATATCACGTATTATATGTGTAATTGGAGTTATAGTAGGAAAGGAGATTGGAACAGAAAAATATTTCAATATATGATGGCATAAAAATTTCCAAATGTTATGAAAAATATTGACTCATAAAACCAAGAAGCCCAGCAGTATCAAGTAGGATAAGCATAAAGGAAAAACTCTCTTAGGCATAATCATAGTTCTTTTGCTGAGAACCAATGATAAAGTGAAAAATTCGAAAGCAGCAGAGGAAAAGAGACACATTGTGATACCACAGGGGAAGTGATAAGAATGGCTACTGGTTTCTCATCAGACTGCAAGCCACAAATCAATGGATCATTTTTTTTTTTTTAATGTTGAAAGAAAAAAAAAACTTAAACTAGAATTCTATGTATGATATTGATATCCTTTAAAAATAAAAGTGAAATAAAGGCATTTCATGTGGAAGCTATGGAATTTTATCACTGGCATAACTATCCCACAAAAAATGTTAAGGGAGCCCTTGAGACTGGAGAAAAATTATTTACACAAAGGAATGAAGAGAACCAGAACTGATGAATATGTGGCTGGATATAAAAGGCAGACAAATTTTTTTTGCTTCTTAATTTATTAAAAAGATAATTACTTAAAGTGAAAATGATAATGTATCGTTGGATTTAGAACAGATGTACAAAGTAGATATATTTCAAAAATAGTATAAAAGTGTGGGGATGTTAAATTGAAGTATACTGTTATAATATTGAGAAATTCTATGTATAGTGGATTAATATTAACTTGTAGACAGTGATAAGTTAAAGAAGCAAACACTGCAAAAAAAGTCAGTTGGAGAGATAATATTGAATCTAAAAAAATGCACATTTTATCAAAAAGAAATCAAGAAGGGAGGGAAAATACAACATAGAACAGATAGTTAAAATAAAAAACAGTTTTAAGATAGTACTGTTAGGGTTAACCACAAAACTACTATAAGTATAAATAGATAAAACACTCTAGCTAAAAGGCGGAGATTATCATCCTAAATAATAAAGCAAGACCTAAGTAACTATGTGCTGTTTACAAAAGACAATCATATATACACAATGGTGTAATCCCAAAATGGTGTGAAGATATTATCATGAAAACACCAATCATAAAAACTAGAGAGTCTCTATTAATAGTAAAGAAGTAATATTTCCGGAAGTAAACATAAGCATTTCCTGATGCTAAAGCAGTCAGTTCATCAGAAAGACAAAATAATCTTAAATGTATATGTACCTAATAGCAGAGCTTCAATACACATGAAGTAAGAACTGACAGAATTAAAGGGAAAAATAAGTATGTAATTAGAAGTGTTAATACTACTCCAAATAAATGACTGAAGCAGACGGAATCTATAGGAATATGGAATATTTGAACATTTTCAACTGATTTAACTTATTTGACTTTTATAGAAGATGGTAACTAATGACTGCAGAATTCTAGTGTTCTGGAACACTCAATAAGATACAACTATATGTTGAACTAGAAAAGGCAGGTTTGACTTGAACCAAGTTTCAGATAAGGCAGTGTGAATGAGATAATTTTCTGGGAATGGATAAGTCTTGATATACCCTCTTTCTCTCTCTAAATTTTTTTTTTTTTTTTTGTAATGTAAGGGTTCAGTTATCACTAGATGTTTTAATACGAAGCAGGGTAGTAGAAGATTGGGTCTGGGAAGGTGAGGCTCATAATAAAACATTAATAGAGGTATTAGATGGAAATAAAATACCAGATGAGCTACTGTGTTAAGCAATGACCAAGGATAATTGGAATGTGTAACATGGTGAAATGTAAGACAGAGTAGGCATTTCAAGCAAGACTGACTCACCCATACCCTGCACCATTAAAAACAAGACTGTGATGCATGTGGTGACCACTGCCCCCTACACAATCCTGGATAATCTTATTTTCCTGATCCTGAAGCTTTTGTTGCAGTCTCTGATTTTTATCAGTATCTGTTGTCACTCCTTGGTTCACCTCTCACATCAAACCTTTCTTTCTTTCTTTTTTTCTTTTTTAAAGACCTTATTTACTTTTATTGGACAGAGAGAGAAAGACCACAAGTAGGCAGAGAGAGAGGAGGAAGCAGGCTCCCTGCTGAGCAGAGAGCCAGATGCGGGGCTCGATCCCAGGACCCTGAGACCATGACCTGGGCCGAAGGCAGAGGCTTAACCCACTGAGCCACCCAGGAGCCCCCACATCAAACCTTTCTGATACCTGGATCTTAGGTCTGTTGCCCATTTGTTTTAAAGCTTGGTCTACAACTCAGACCTGTCTGAATGTATGAGGTAAAAAGTTGCTTTTCTTTAGCACCATGTCCAACAGGAATCCAGTCCCACTACAGGAGCCCACATTCTGGTGAGAAGTGGTTTTCTTTCTTTCTTTCTTTCTTTCTTTCTTTCTTTCTTTCTTTCTTTCTTTCTTTCTTTCTTTCTTTCTTTTTCTTTCTTTCTTTCTTTCTTTCTTTCTTTCTTTCTTTCTTTCTTTCAAGAATCCATATAATTATTGGAAGTGGTGGCTTCTCAGGTCAGAATGTTTCATTACTTTTTTCATATTGGGAGTGAGGAGTCATATATATCATTCAGTGATACAAAAATTATAAATACCTTCCAATTCAAAATATTGTCCTGAGCATACAGGCTTAATCTATCTTCCTATTCTCCTCAGGAAGAAAATGTCAAAACTGAAATGTCAGGAAAAAAGGTACACGAGAAAGAATAATTTTATAACCACGCTGAAATATAGGGAAGAACAGACAGAAAAATTGGGAAGGTAACTGAAAAATAGAGAGCAACTTCGATCTGATTATAAAATGATGATAATATGTATTTGAACAATGAGAGGCGCCAATACTTGTAGAGCACATGGTATAAGCCAAGTACTGTACATATTAACTAAGATTAAATTAATAACAACTTTTGGAGGTGGGTAAAATTTCCCTCATTTTAAAGTTGAGGAAGCAAAGGCATAAGAAAGGTTAAACGACTTTAAAAACGGTAATGATAAAGATCAAGAGGAAGGTTACAGCTCAGCTATGCTTGATTTTTCCTTTCCTTGTCACTCACATTTAATCTTCCAGGAAGCCCTATTTGTTCTACTCTAGAATATCTATGTCTAAACTCACTCTATTTCTTGCTCTCTGCAATGCCACTCTTCCTGACTTTTATTGCTTGAATAAGCTAATGGAAGAGCATCCTACCTGATCTCCCTGCTTTATTCTTATTCCCTGAAAATCCAATCTCCATAAAACAGCCAGAGATATATTTTTAGGACATAATTCAGGTTGTAACCTACCCCCTCCCTCTAAAAATCCGTTGATAGATTCCTCTTGCACTTAGAATGAAATCAGCGCATTACCATGCCCTAATCTATTTGAGCTATGCTGAATTTTTTCCTTTTATCCAATGCCATCTTAACTCTTTTTTCCTTAAGTTTTTATTTCATAAGCCCCATATTACTTTCAAGAATATGCCCTGTGGGGGCGCCTGGGTGGCTCAGTCGTTAAGTGTCTGCCTTTGGCTCAGGTCATGATTCCTGGGATTGAGCCTTGCGTTGGGCTCCCTGCTTGGCAGGAGGTCTACTTCTCCCTCTCCCACTACTCTGCTTGTGTTCCCTCTCTCACTGTATCTTTCTCTGTCAAACAAATAAATAAATAAATAAATAAATAAATAAATAAAATCTTTAAAAAAAGAAAAGAATATACTGTGTGTGTGTGTATGTTTGAGTGTGTGTGTGTTTGTGTGTGTGAGAGAGAGAGAGAGAGAGAGAGACTCTGTAAGGACTTTGTATCCGCTGTTCCTCTGTCTGGAAAGGCCTTCTATTCAACTATTCACATTCTTGATTTCATCTTATTTTTCAGGTTTTAACCCTAAAGTTATCTCCTCGTCTGACAGCCCTGACAGTACGTCCTCTTGAGAGTTTTGCCACTATCTCCAATTGCTCACATAATTAATCAAAACCTACTAATGTTTTGTTTACTTGCTTCTCATCTGTCTCCCCTGCTATAATTTCATCTCCCAGGGACAAGGACTTTATCTCCTTTTCTTTCTCTCCAGCCCTTAGCACAGTGTTGGTTCTCAATGAAATGCACGATAAATATTTATCAAATGGAAAAATATTTTAGGAAACAGAACTATTCTTCCCAGAAGAATCTTGGAGAAATTAACACATTGAAAGGGGGCCTCTCTCATACTATGGTGGAGAACTTTGTAATTAGAAGCAATTTGGGCAAAGTAACATTCATTAACAGGTCATGTAAAATGCTCTGTAAAGCAATGCAGTACTGGGAGGTGGAGAATTCTCTCTTATCATAAGGAGGCCAGTGAGATTAGTACAGAAAGGATCAGGGTAGCTTGAACTAGAGAAGCAGAAATTTTTGTTGTACACTATATGTGAATTTTTCGAAGGAGATGTATGTTTTTGGCAAAATGCTTGATTTTAGAAACTCTCAGAAAAACTGGCCACATGGCTGTGTGAAAGTTCTACCCCATGGTCCTCAGGGAATGAACCTACTCCTTCCTGTGTTCCTGCATGTGTGCGGTCGTGTGTGCGAGTATAAGTGTGTAAGCACGTGTAATTGTGTAAAGTTCATAGGCACCTGGAGATGAGATTGCAAGGAAGAGTATCCACTGTGCTCCATTACAATGAATGCCCTCCTCTGTCTGGATCAGCAGAACTGGGTGAGTGTACCCATCCGTGGGATTCATGATATTCAGGGAACTGTTTGGACCTTGGGGTTTTCAAGAATCAGAGATTAGATGAGGAGAAAAAAAGGAAAAAAATGCTAGAAAGCAAAAAGAAGGGGGGAACTTAGAAGGATTAAAGGAGAATGGAGAAAGAATAGTTAGCAAATGAGTGTGTCTTCATGAGATGCTCCTGTAAACCAGAGGGATTTCCAAGAGGTACATCACTTTGTTTTCTCAGGTCCTAGGTCAGGAGCCTCATGCTGTTCAAGGCAGAGGAGGCAAACCAGTTGTAGTACCTACAGGTACTGTAGGTACAGGTACAGGTAACTGTAGGTACTACAACTGGTTTGCCTCCTCTGCCTTCTTGCCCCACTCCTGTACACCTTCTGCTTTGGAATACACATCGAGCTCTCCAATAATGAGCCAATTACACTTTTACAAGCATCCAGAGAGCATTCAAACTGGAGAAATGCAACACAGACACAGGCAGTGGTCAGAATAGTTAGGAATTAGCTCCTGAGCATTGGCAGAACCCTTGTCATGGACAACTGTACACAGATAATGCCCAGATTTAAAAACAAGATCATCTGCTTCTCTCTCCCATCTACTTTCTTCTTCCTAAAGCTGTTAGTGACATATATGGAACATATAAGAAGGAGACAAAACACTTTCATAATTCAGGGGCTACCTGCTGAGTAGCCAATGAACCATGTTCCATCCCTGTCTAAGCACACTGAATGTAGAGTCTGCCCCTTTACTAAGGCAATGAGAATTTCCTAAACAAATGCCTCTAAGAGGAACCCATAGCATGGGATTTAAGGACCAAACAAAAACAAAGCAAATACCAAATATGCTAGGATTCCATAAAAAACAAAGCATTTTACCCCAAGAACAGATGGTCCTTAAGTTGATCATTAAGGCAAACCCAATGTTGCCCAAGTACCCTCCACCAATGCAGCTTAGAAGGAGAGCTACTTGCCTGAATATATCTGGGCCACTTAGAAAGACTTTACAGTTAGCATTCCTATGTAAAGAAGGCTGTTGCAGAAACCAGCTTCACGACTACCAAGACAACATGGACCTATAATAATCAAACTGGTGCTTCATTTGTCAATATGATCAGAGAAGTTCAGGATCACCATATAATTTAGGGGGAAAAAAACATGAAAGAGTAGAGCTAATATGAATAAACAGAACAAGAACAAAGAAATATTAAAAAACCACATCTCTTAAAATTGCCTTTAAAAGTAAGTATCTTGGGGCGCCTGGGTGGCTCAGTGGGTTCAAGCCTCTGCCTTCAGCTCAGGTCAGGATCCCGGGGTTCTGGGATGGAGCCCCATATCTTGCTCTCTGCTCAGCAGGAGGCCTGCTTCCTCCTCTCTCTCTCTGCCTGCCTTTCTGCCTACTTGTGATCTCTGCCTGTCAAATAAATAAATAAAATCTTTTTAAAAAATGTAGGTATCTTAATTACAAATCATCATTAATATTTTTAGTGGCCATGGTGATTAATTCAGGCAGGAAGAGACACATGTTTCAGGCCAAGCCAAAAAAAAACCCACAAAAACACAAAAAAACTTTCTAGAGACCTTGCCTGGAGCTACTGGAGAAAAAAAAAAAGGGGGGGGGGTGGGGATCATTTCTGAGTTAAAAAGTTCTAAGGACATAGAAACATTAAAAGTCTGGGGAACGTATTTTCTGGAATTAAAAAAAAAAATAAGAAAACTTGCGTGGTAGTGAGGACAAAGAGGAAGGAAGTAGAGTCTAATAATGAGTTGAGAGTAGAAGTATCTTTTTTTTTTTAAGATTTGATTTATTATCTGACAGAGATCACAAATAGGCAGGCAGAGAGAGAAGAGGAAGCAGGCTCCCTGCTGAGCAGAGAGCCCAATGCGGGGCTCCATCCCAGGACCCCAGGATCATGACCTGAGCCGAAGGCAGAGGCTTTAACCCACTGAGCCACCCAGGCGCCCCAGAGATTAGAAGAATCTTGATGACATGGTTTGGATTGAGGAGTATAATCGTCCTGAGTGAGACTTTTCAGGGATATCAGTATGAGTATTGCAGATGATAGGGATTGAACTAGTTTGTTTGTTTGTTTGTTTCCCTAGATTTTATTTATTTGAGAGAGGGAGGGAGCGCGTGTGCATGAGCAGGAGGAGGGGCAGAGGGAGAAGCAGATCCCCACACTGAGCAGGGAGCCCAAGGTAGGGCTCAAACCCAGGACCCAGAGATCACAAGCTGAGTTAAAGGCAGACGATTAACCAACTGAACCACCCAGGTGCCCTGGGATTGAACTAGTTTTAATCAGGTTTCTGTTACTATTACAAAAATAGACCCCATTACTGAAATACCCCTTTATTGCAGAGGCTGTTTCCAACCAACCTTGATGAACAGCCTCCCACACTTCCATTCTCTATGTGCCCCTCAATCTGTTATATCCTTTGTAGAACTTACCTTCAGTTATTGACTGTGTCTTCCCAATAATGGAGGTGATCACATCTCGTTAGTCTTGCTGCACCGTAGGTGCCTAGAGCAGCGCTTGGCTCCTGCAGGGAGTCTGAGGAATAGGTCAAATAAACTGTCTCTTGGGTCCGCAGAACTTATTTATAGGAATCATGGTATATGTTTCCAAGTCAGAAAACTTGAGATTTTAGAAAAGTTCCATAATGTGTCCAAGGTTACACAAGAGCACATTGTATATTCAGAATTAGAATCCGGGTTTCTGGGTGGGACAACATACTTCTCCTATTCCACACTTGTGCAAAACAGACACACTAGATTTCTAAGTTGGGGTAAATTTATGAATTGAAAAAATTTAAAAGGGATTTATTGAATGAGAAGATTTCTTAGATTCAAAAAGTCTTCGAACAGTGTTGCTTTAGATTTAATTACATTTTACCAGAAGATAAGAATTATTTCTTCCTGAGTGATGACCCTGATCAGCCCTTTCCAGAAACATGTTGTTCCCCATGTGCAACCCACTACAACAATGCCCTTACATCCTCAGTGCTCACCAGTGTCCCCAAATCAAAAAGATTAATTTAAAGTGCAGAATAACATTATGTGGCTTCCAAATCAGTATTAAAAATAAAAAACGAGGTGTGAAAGGAAAATAGAAGGAGACAGGAAATAAATTGGTATGAGAAGGTTAAGGCTGACTGCCTTATTTTTTGTCAGTGGCACCATGTCCCATTTTTAGGAGACCCCAGAAACTGGTATTGTCCTTCCAAATTACATTTTTTAAACAAATAAATAATAAAACATAGATTACATGCAATGAAAGTTCAGGATTATTTTCTGACTTTAAACTTTGTCAGAATTTTAAATTTTAATTTACTTCCACCTCAAATATTAACTAGCCCTGTTTTTTTTGTTGTTGTTGTTGTTGTTGTTGTCAAAATAAAACAAAGAGTGTATATGTTAATCTAAATTTTGCTAGCTTATTACTTCTATGAAATATAACATTTAATGAGCATATAACACAACACATGCCACCTAAAAAAGGTTTGAAAACCATTGATCTGGTCCCATTTCCTCCATTTCAAGATGACAACAGTGAGCCTAGGGAAGCTGTGTGATTTGTCCAAGTCACACACCTGGTTGGTGAAGAGGTGGACCCTTACCTGAGCTCTGTAGCATCATATCTAGTTGTTTTCTTACTCAATCAGGCTACATCCTTAGACTCTTACTTTTTGAGGTTGAAAAAAAAAGAAATTTGAGTCATGCCCACTTGGTAAGGTTCAGAGAATTGAATACCCACTCCTGTTCTTAAGTAGGTCTCTTATTACTAAGTAGTAAAGTCAGCACTTGAGCTTTGCCTATAAAACAAACCATCAAGTAGGTACAACTGAGGACCAAGGGCCTTAATAGCCGCCAACACTGGAGTCACCTTGTCCTTATTTTTATTTATTTTTTAAACTTTCAAAAGATTTACTTACTTATTTTAGAGGCAGAGTGCCCACAAACCCACGTCAGAGGGAGGGGGGAGGAGGGCTGGCAGGAGAGAGTCTTAAGCAGACTCAGATAGAGCCCGACCCGAGCTCACAACCTGAGCCAAAACCAGGAGTGGGGCTCTTAACGGACTATACCACCCAGGGGTATACCAAGTCACCTTGTCTTGAAGATTAAGTAGAAGTCGTTTGCATTTGAATATCATCTGTACTAGAAACTAACTCTAGGGACTTCTCATCTTATTAACTTATGTTCTGGTTTTGTTTGTTTGTTTGTTAGTTCTGCTAAATTCTTACTCTCTCTTACCGATCTTCTGTTTTCTCTCTCAGCATTAATCTCACCTCAGTCCGCTCTAACAGCAAGTTGACACGGCCTTCTGCATGGTGCGGGCCTTCTCTTTCTTTTTGTGCTCCTCTCTATCTCAACCCTCCAAATCATTTGTGAAACATAAATCTCCATAACTCTTTAATTCAGTTCCTGGAACATGATGCTATTGACCCAACAGAAAATTTCTATTATTTTCCTAGCAGTCAGAGTGACCACAGTTTTAAATAATAGCTGTCAACCATGAGAGACTATGGACCCTGAAAAACAACCTGAGGGTTTTGAAGGGGCGGGGGTGGGAGGTTGAGGGAACCAGGTGGTGGGTATTGGGGAGGGCACGGATTGCATGGAGCACTGGGTGTGGTGCAAAAACAATGAATTCTGTTACGCTGAAAAGAAAATAAATAAATAAATAAATAAATAATAGCTGTTTTTCCATTTCCTGTGTTAACAAACTAATTTGTCAAGAACTTGTTGTCTCTGTCTGCTTTTTGCCCCTACCTCTCTATCTTGCCCCCTCTGTACTGGAAAGTGCTTTCATCCCATGGGATATTTGTTTTGCAATATGGATCAGGGTTTTAATTTAAAAGAGTAAAGCCAGACAAGTAGAGGTAGAGTTGGGTCATGTTAGGGGCTGTTTAATTTAAAGATTTGGATTCTTCTATGATCTGGAGTTCTTAATAAATACATTTATTATATATTTTTATATAAATTTTATTTACAGTGTACTATTTCTAAATGGCAACTTCCCAACCATAGTAATCTATCTACTTTATCAGGAATGACTCCAAGAGAAGTTCAAGCATGTCCATGGTCAGGTTAATGAAAACATGAAATTGAATTTCTCCTTGGGATTAGATCTTCTCTGGAAAGTAAATTTGCTTTTAAAGTTGTAAAGAGACTAAGGAAATTTTAAATTTTTTAATGCTCTAATGATTTTCAGGATTTATCCCATTACAGGGTAACAAATCTTCTTTAACTGTAACCCTTCAGCCATGTTGAATTCTGCTTCAGGTTCAACTATATCATTGTTGTGTGACTTTAGGCAGCCCATTTAACCTATTATGATCACAGTTTTCTCATCTGTAAAATTAAAGGTTTGGAGGAAATGACCCTAAGCTCTGCTCTAGCTATAGAAAGTTGATGATTATAATTTATTTGTCATCCCCCCCCCCCTTTTTTTTTCCTCATAGTGTTTACCCTGTTACTAACTTCTGAGGTTTTGTAGTTGAAAACCCATTGAAATATTTCTCAATAGCACATTACAGCTTACAGAAATCTTCAAATACTATTTAATATTTGTAGCAACTGTGAAACAGAGAATAACACTGTAACATTTCAAATAGAAAATTGGTACTGAAGCAATTGGTAGATTTATAAGAACTCCTATATCAAGTTAGTCAGTACCAAAGCTTCAACTCAATGCCTGGTCTGCTGATGAATTCAGTACCCCTTCCAAAACCTATTATTAACTCTCCAACCCAAGTAGACTACCCTGAACCATATAATGTGCCTCTATAATCCAGGGAGGGGGGGAAACAAACAAGTGACTTCTGTGCATGGAGGACACTATCATAGGCACTATGACAGGTAGAGGAGATAAGCTACCCTGGCATTGACAGAGTCATTGAAGAGAGATGTTTAGTAGGAAATCAAGAGGCTGATGATATAACTAAGAAAGTGTGTGCTCAGTCCAGAGATCAGCAGACATGAGAGGAGTAAGAGCTAAATCCTGGGAAGGCAGGTGTTTTCCTGTGTCTGGAGGCAAAGGGTACCTGTGGCACAGTGGTATGACATAAATACAGAAAGGTCTTCTGGAATAAGATAAAAATTCATTTGTTTCCTGCTAAGGAAGGATATGAATATCACTGAGTACATTAAAGTTTTTCAGGAGAATGTTGACAGTGACAGGTTTATATTTTAGAAGGCACCCTTTGGTGATGGAGTGAGTGAATGAAAGAGAGTACTGGTTCAAACCCCAGACAGAGACTCGTTAGAAATTATCACAACTTTTAACAAAATATGCCACAGAGAAATCTGCACATGAATGCTTATAAAAGCTTTATTCATAGTCTCCAAAGCCTGGAAGCAATCAAAATATCCCTTAGTGGGTGAATGGATAGGCAGACTGAGGTACATCTATGCAGTGTAACATTATCCAGAAATAAAAGGAAATGCACTATTAAGCCACAAGAAGACGTGGAAGAATGTTGAATATATATTGCTAAGTGAAGGAAGCCGGTATGGAGAGGCTATGTACTGAATAATTCATCTCTCTGCCTTCCTAGATAAGCAAACTGTAGAGATAGTAAAGATTAGTAGTTGTCAGGGCTAGGGGAGAGGGAAGGATGAATAGGTGGAGGACAGGGGATTTTTAGGGCTGTGAAACTCTTCATTGTGGTACTATAATGGTAGACATACGACCATATGCATTTGGCAAAACCCATAGAACCTACAGCACAGGGAGTGAGGTGTAATGTAAACTATGGACTTTGGATAATAATAATATATCTCTCCTGGTTAGTGAATTTTAACAAATGTGCTACCCTGTTGTGAGATGTTTATAACAGGGGAATTGTGTGGGAAGAGGGAATATGTGAAAATTCTCTCTACTATCTGCTCAAAAATATATGTGGGCTAACTATAGGGGAACAGTGATGAAACTTGGCAGACAGTACTTAATTTGAGAAGTATTTGTAATGAAGTATGTTTCAGTAGAAAGCATGGACAAGTCAGTAGTGACTGGAGGAGAGGCACAAAAGAAATTTCTTTATTAGTTATCTTTTCTTGTGGTCCTAATGAAATATCCTATATCTTAATGAAATAGAACAATTATTACTACTAGTAGTAAGAATCTATTATATCTAGAATATTATAATCTATATATTTAGAATATTGTAATCCATTATACCTAGAATTATCTAGATTATAACATATTACCTTATACTGTTGTTTGATAAAGAATCATTCATATGTATAGAGAGAATATTATCCTTAGAACAATGCCCTCATTACACTGTCTCTGGAATAACCCTGATTATGTGTTAGGAATTCTGAGTTACAAGTCCTATCACAGATGTTTGAAATTAGCGTTCAGTTTTGGGTGTAGGGATATACATTTCAAGCCTGTATCAAAGATATTTCTTTTTTTTTTTTTTAAGATTTTATTTATTTACTTGACAGAGAGAAATCACAAGTAGATGGAGAGGCAGGCAGAGAGAGAGAGAGGGAAGCAGGCTCCCCGCTGAGCAGAGAGCCTGATGCCGGCCTCGATCCCAGGACCCTGAGATCATGACCTGAGCCAAAGGCAGTGGCTTAACTCACTGAGCCACCCAGGCGCCCAAGATATTTCTTTTTAAAAAAAATATTTTATTTATTTATGTTATGTTATGTCATCATAAAGTACTTCATTACTTTTTGATGCAGTGTTCCATGATTCATTATTAGGAGGGCATGTACTGCAATGAGCACTGGGTGTTATATGCAAAATTTATTTTATTTATTTGAGAAAGGCAGAGTGAGCAAGAGAGAACAAGAGTTGGTGGGAATCAGAGGGAGAGGGTGAAGCAGGCTCTCAGCTGAGCAGGGAGCCTGATGACATGGGGCTTGATCCCAGGACTCCCTGGGATCATGACCTGAACCAAAGTTAGACGCTTCACTAACTGAGCCACCCAGCCACCCCTCTAAGATATTTCTTATGGCCATTGTGTTCATTAACCCCTAAGAATGTTTTAGGTGCTGTGTCTGTAACTGTGAACAGGATGACAATATGATCTCGCTCCTATGGTGAATATTATAGGAGGGAGATAAATAATAAATATGCAGACAGATCTATGAGGTAATTTGAGTCCATGAAAAACACTAGTGATGGCATATAAGGAGGTTATTTTGGACAAGATGGTTAGAAAAAACCTTTCTTAGGGGGAGCCATTTAGCTAAACCATCAAAGGTAATAAGTAGATGTCTACACATGGGTGGAGGGAATACACAGAAGAAAGGGTGGGGAACAGAGGGCACAGCAAGTACAGAGGCCATCAGATAGGAAAATCCTCTTATAATTAAGAAATTATAGGAAGTCAAGGGTATCTAGAGCATGACAAATGAGGAGTCTGAGAGGTAGGCTAATCTGATTATGTCCATGGTTACACAACAAAGCACCCCCAAGTTAGTGATGTAAGACAAGCATCTTGTTGTGCTTATGGCTTTGGTGGGACAAGGTTTTGGCCAGGAGATAGCAAAGATGGCATATTTCTGCCTTCTATGCCTGCGGCCTCATCTTGAAATCCTCTGGAGACTTCTTTATGCTCATTCTTGATATCTGGACTGGGAAGACTTGGATCCCATGGGGACTGTTGACTAATGCATATGTATGTGTCCTCTCCATGTGGCTTGACATTCCACAACATGGAGGCCTGCGTCTAAAGAGGGTCCCAAAAGGGAATACCCAGAGAGTAAGCATTTCAAAAGATCTAGGCAGAAGAGGTATGACATTTGATGATGCAGCCTTTGACACCATGTAGTATCACTTCAATGTTCTGTTTGTTGAAGAAGTCATCCAAAATCAAGGGGAAAGGGTAGAGATCCTGTCTCCCAATGAGAGAAGTATGAAATAACTTGGTACCATTTAAAAAATATATATACACATTTCAGAGCTAGGTAATAAAGGACATTTTAGGCTACTATAAGGAGCTTGTTTTTAATATAATATCTAATGTTAAGCATTGGCTATGATTAATCAAAGATTAAGATTAAGATTAATCAAAGATTAAGTCACTGTATTAATCTGTAAATCTATCTTCAACCTAATCTTGCCAATGGCCATCCCTTAAAGGAAAGGAAGTTCACATTATTTCCTAATTTATTTTTTTATTTCCTAATTTTTTAAGCAACATGCCATAATAGATTTTGAAAACTTTATATTGTCTTATCACAGAAATGTAAAGCATAGAAAGATTCTGAATATCATCTAGAAAAACTTCCTCATTTACATGGTGAAAAAAATATGATCTGGAGAGGTGAATGACTTGCCAACGGTTACATAGCCAATTATTGGAAGATTCCAGAATAGGTGAGAAATTTGAGTGGGGAGGGGGCAGGGAGAAGCACTTAGACATTATGTTGCAATACTATAATAATGCAATTTCCTCTTACTGTTTTCCCAGATATAAAATGATTTCATGTCTGTTATTTGATTTTGTCCTCATTCATCTATAAATGAGCAAGAATAAGCATTAATGTCTCCAATTTATAGATTAGGTAATAAATGTTTAGAGTGGTCACAAAGCTGAATTATATGGAAGAACTTAGATTAAGCATGTACATCACCTGCTTTCTAGTTTAGGAAACTAGAAACTGGGAAAGAAAGGAGATACCTTTATCAAAAATAAGGGGAAATAGATGTCCAATGCCTACTGTGCTGATTCCAACCAAGCGAGTGTCCAAGGATTCAGAGTTTTCCAAACACTGGTATGCTTGGTATTTTATATACAAAGAATGGAGATAATGGGCTAATTTTTCCCTATCAGACTTTCTGGTATTTTATTAATATTTATTAATATTTTTTATGCCAGTATGCACTAGAAATGAGAACAACTAGACTTGTGGAATCTGTACATTGTACACACAAAACTAATGTAACATTGTCAACTGTACTTCAACAAAGAAAGTACAGTTTATACTAACCTTGAAGGATGAGCAAATCTCATGTGTGAAGAGCATTTACTTATTTATTTATTTGTTTATTTTTAAGAGTTTACTTCTTTGAGAGAGATAGGGTTTATGTTAGCAGGGGAAGGAGCAGAGGGAGAGGGACAAGCAAACTCCTTGCTGAATGTGGAGCCAGATGGGGCTTGATCCCAGGGCCCTGAGATCATGACCTGAGCTGAAATCAAGAGTCGACTGCTCGGGGCGCCTGGGTGGCTCAGTGGTTTGGGCTGCTGCCTTCGGCTCGGGTCATGATCTCAAGGTGCTGGGATCGAGCCCCGCATCGGGCTCTCTGCTCCGCAGGAAGCCTGCTTCCCTCTCTCTCTCTCTCTCTCTCTCTCTCTGCCTGCCTCTCTGCCTACTTGTGATCTCTGTCAAATAAATAAATAAAATCTTTAAAAAAAAAAAAAAAAGAGTCGACTGCTTCACTGACTGAGCCACCCAGGCGAGCCCTGTAGAGAGCATTTATAGGGCAGTTCACATAACTTTCTGGCTAGTTTTTTACTAGGGGGTGGTGGACAACAAGGTTAAGTGAGACTTTCTGAGGAAGAACATTTTAAGTGGATGTTAATAGTTTAAACTTCATCCAAAATGTGGAGTTGAAAGGTTTTGTCAAGAAATCAGTGTATGACCAAGTATGACAGAAAACATTTTCTAGCTCTGCTCATCAACTGATGGAGTGTGTTCCTCTGCCCGTGAATCTGGGGGTGCTTTATGTCTTGCTTTGGCCAGGGGGCAATAGCAAATTTGATATAAGCAGAGACTTAAATAGTTCTCGCAAATGTGGCTTTGCCCTCCAATGCTCTTGGGAATTCTTAAACTACCATATGAACAAGGCTGAACTAGTCTCTTAGAAGATGAGAGACTTGTCATTTTTGATACTCCAGCAACACTCTCTGAAGGTCCAGGCATGGGAATAAGGCCACCCCAGAATGTCTATCCCCGGACAAGCAGATGTGAACCAGGCTGCTCAAGACCATGAGACCCACCTCACTGACCCACAGAATTGTGAGCAAATAAGTGGTTATTGTGTCAAGTCCCCAAATCTTGAGAGGTTATGTCATATAATGAAAGCTAACAGCACACAAATAATCAGAAATTTTAAGCATGTTCAACTTTACCTGCTTGCTGGCAGACTGTATAGTTTAAAGCACTATCAACAAAATTATTGACCAGACCCCTCCATTGCTAAGACCAGGCAAAGTATCAATCATCTATACTCTTCTTGCAGTTACTTCCTTTTGTTGACATCAACTAGACCATAAACTCTGAGGGGTGGAGATTATTTGTATCTTGATTCCTGTTGTATGTTACTGCTTTTCATGATGTCTGATAGAGAGCAGGTATTCAATATATGACTGTTGGATGAGATGACTAAATAACGACCATCATCGAAGAAGATAGCAAAAGACAAACATGGCTTCTGAAGATACCTTGAAATTAGCACTGAACTCTCCCACCAGAGACTGACTTCCCCAAGACCATCAAGTAAGACTTGCATCCTGACGCATAATAATCTATTTGACATTATTTTGCCTATAATCTTGAGTTCTCAGCTGAGATACATCCAGTGTTCTACTCTGATTAAGCTCCTTCAGGCTTTCTTGGGCAACTCTGCTTCAGGTTTGATCCATCAGGGTACTAATTGTTTCCAGTGACCTCATGGGTAGAAATCAGGTATTATTTTTTGTACAGTGCAATTGCATTAAAATGAATATTGGTATCTACTTAACTACTTCCTGAATTTATGTCTTTGATCTATAAACAAACAGTTCCTACTATTTTCAAAACACTGTGTGAATGGCAACATGTTGAGCTTAATTTCTTGTCAATTATGGTTAACATCGTTTCAACACAAATAAGGAAACATCTCAACAAACATGTTGTTCTACTTGAGAGCAACATAATACTGAAAAGAAGTCTATCTGATGAAATGTTTTGAAATCTAATTTCTACTACTTTGACTTTTTCTGTGATGAATTCATTTTTAGTTCTCAATTATGTATCCTCCCTAAGGAAAAGTCAGTAAATAAACTTAAAACTATGTTTCAGCTTGAAGAACATGAAGAAAATGTGTTTTAAAATTATGAACAAAAGCCTGAACACATTAAAATGGCTCTCTTGCCTTACATCTCCCGATGGTGCCCCGACACACCAACCTATTGCTCAAGAAGGGCTTGCGTGTTATGTGACTTGAACTTAAGGTTATTCCCACATTTTTTAAGCTAAATACAATTTTTTAGTCAGTCAAAGATAACGGACACAAAATCGAAAAATACGTTCCTCAGTTCTGTAGCCTGAAATGTCATTTGTTCTCTGTGATTTCGTTTTTCTTATTACTTTGAACTAATTTTAACTGTGTCCCAGATGTAATTGCCCTGCTTTGGCTCCTGCCAGATGAAGTTGAACCTCAGCAGTTTTCCAAAAACAGCTCTACATCATCATCTCTTCTGTTCAGGGACAAACCATTCCCCGAAGACCGTATGGATCTCTCTCTCATTTCTATGCACAGCTTCGGTGAGGAAGCAGCGGTATAGGATCCCATCCAAATGCCTTATTATTATTATTTTTTTTTAATAGCTATCGTACATTTGATTTACAGCTCCTTTGGCAAACTGTTGTAATCATTATCATTGTAAGTTAAGGCACTTAGATCCTTTGGCTTTCCATATAGCTTGTATTAGTGCCACTTTTAAGAGACTCTGGTGATATATCATTGACAAAATCAGAACTACACTAAATATTTCAGCCCATAATTATTCCAAATTGGATATAAAAGATGTTATGTCTCAATGCTGCCAAGATACTCAGAGTGTACTGATAAAATTCTTATGAATTAATTTAAATGAAAGTTAGGCAGCAGTTATTCCAACTAATTTAATGCCAAGTGCACATTGTCTAAAATACTTCGTGTAGTAACACTAGGAATTAAAAGTGCTGCCTGAATCTTTAAATATCTGGATGCCCACCTACAAAAACATTGATCTAAGATCTGGAGAAATAGCTATATTTACAAAAGAAATGGCTTCATTAAGTAGATGGCACACATGTTTATGTTTCATTAATTGAAGGGGTCAAAATTAAACAACTAGCAAGCCCGGAGATGAATTAATTCACATACAAAATGATCAATGGGTAAATCTTAGAAAAATCTGATTGACTATTTTTAATTATCTCACCTTGCCCACTCAGTTAATAAGCAAAATCACAACCCACTGAATAGATGGATTGGTTCAAATAGCTGAGTCTTCCATCATGTGTTCAGACAAAAGAACATCCTCTTCTGAATAAGTTCTGGGAATCTACTGCACAGGGCTGTGGCTATACTTGACAATGCTGTGCTGTATACTTCCAAGTTGCTATAAGAGTAGAACCTTAATTTTCTTACCATGACAATAACAACAACAAAATGGTAAGTATGTGAGGTAACCGATACTTTAGCTAACCTTATGTGTGGTAACATTTTGTAACTTAAACATGTATTAAATCATCACACTGTATACCTTAAACTTACACAATGTTATATATCAATTATATCTCAGTAAACCTGGAAAAAGAAAGCATCCTTTCCATCCAATCTGTATGCATCTGAACTTAAAATATTTCTGGGAAGTAGACATTGGTAAATACTAAAATTTTAGTATTTTAATCTCACTGATTAAAAAAATTCATATGGGGGTATAATCGACATAGAACATTATTTCAGGCATAAGACATAATGATTCAATATTTGTATATATTGCAAAATGGTCGCCACAATAATCCATAACACCAGACCAGTTACAATTTGTTTGTGTTGTGGTGAGAAATTTTAAGATCTACTCTTAACTAATTTGCCAACATTTTATCAAGTTCTTTCTGTGTTATTACATTTTTATAGTGACTATTAAATGGGGAGCTGGACTGAAAGTGCTCTTGTTTTGGGAACTGACTATAGCATTCTTTTGTCGACTAGGCATACATCTTAGTGGGGCCATTTGGTTATAGTGATGGAGTACCCTGGGATAGCCATAATAGGCTTGGCATATGGCATATTGGTATGGAGATGTTCCTAAAAGCATGCACTCATTGGAAGGATGAGAGCAGCCAGAGAAAAGCACATTTTCTGGTGGCACATGGTTCATAGGAGGCACACGGGTTCATAGGAGGCCAACAGAATTTAGAAGAAAAATCTGCAAATGATACTTGGCTGAGGAATTTTTTTTCCAAGAACAGAATGTTACATGATCCAACATTTACTTATCTTCTTAGACCGTGCCTCAGTGGCATCACCCCTTCTCCACTCTGGTGCTGTTTACCTCAGGTTTTATATACAAGCAGTATACACCTAAATGCCTCATGAGCATCCCTATTGGGAGTAGGGGTGGGGAGAGGTAAAGGAAGACGGTCTGGAACCCAGCTGTCTGTTCAAGAGACACAGGAAAAAGGAGCATCTGTGAATGTATCTTTTAAAAAAATTATTTTCTTAAATTTGAAAAAAAAGACATCTTGAACTTACAGAAATGTAAATACTGTACAAGAAGACTTTATTTTGGGGAACAGTCTGAGCATAAGTTGCTTTGTGACTTCATCACTCTGGAAGTTTCAGTGCATGTATCCCATAATCAAGGGCATTCTTCCACATCACCCCAGTACAAACAAAATCAGGAGACTGACACTGATACACTGTCACTAAGTAATCCTTAGGCTTCATTCAAGCTTTGCCATTTTAACAGTGTCCGCTAGAGCACAAAGATCCAGTTTCACCATACATTTTCACTTAGTTGCCATGTTCCTTTAGTTTTCTTCAAACTGGGGAAGTTTCTCAGTCTTATCTTGACTTATATCACTTATCTTATATCAGTTATTGAAAGGTAGAGGATATTTTGTAGAAAGTCACATCATTGGTTGGCTTGATGTTGCTTCTTGGGTATATTCAGTTCATACATCTTTGGCAAGGACATCATTAAAGTGATACTGTGTATTTTTTTTTTTTTTGGATCCTATCATGTGTCACACAATTTAAGTTTGTCCTGTTTTTGGTAATATTAACTTTGATTATTAGTCTAAATTCAAGTCTGCCATTCTATCTACGGCAAAGCTACTCCTTTTTTCCTTTGAAGTTCATAAGTATTTTGTAGGAGATACATGGAGACTATGGAAACATCCTGTTTCTCACCAGAGTTTTAATACATTAACATATTTTTTATGTCTGTATTGAGTCATGGATTCCTATTTCCTCAGTGGATTTCAAAATGCCCTAGTTTTAATATGTTGGCTAGTTGAATCTAAATTTAAAAAAATAGTTTTGTCTATTTGCAGCCCCTTCATTCAGATTCCTGTGTCTTTAGGCATGTCCTCAATGGTATTTAAAGACCTATATTTTCTGACACAATGAGATGTTTCAGGATCATTAAATATTTTCTTTATCCCAGGCCTGGGACCAGCCATTTCTATAAGGAGCCCTTTCTAAGCAGATTCTGACATTTAGAAAACAATATCTTAGTGCTAGATGTGCTTATTGATACTGGAATGTCCCTGTGCCCAGGCTCGATCAGTGTGCAAAGCCAGGGTCTCTATGTATATGCATACCCAGTCACAGACCTGTCTCTCCATCCATCAGTCTCTTTCTCTCTCCACACATGAATTCACACTGATATTTTCAGTTGAAACCCAACAACACATATCTTTTTTTTTTTTTAAGATTTTATTTATTTATTTATTTGACAGAGAGATCACAAGTAGGCAGAGAGGCAGGCAGAGAGAGCAGGGGAAGCAGGCTCCCTGCTGAGCAGAGAGCCCGATGCGGGGCTTGATCCCAGGACCCTGAGATCATGACCTGAGCCAAAGGCAGAGACTTAACCCGCTGAGCCACTCAGGCGCCCAACAACACCACATTTCTTTCTTTCTTTCTTTTTTTAAAATTTATTTATTTATTTATTTTCAGCATAACAGTATTCATTTTTTCACCACACCCAGTGCTCCATGCAATCTATGCCCTCTATAATACCCACCACCTGGTACCCCAACCTCCCACCCCCCGCCACTTCAAACCCCTCAGATTGTTTTTTAGAGTCCATAGTCTCTCATGGTTCACCTCCCCTTCCAATTTCCCCCAACTCCCTTCTCCTAACTCCCCATGTCCTCCATGCTATTTGTTATGCTCCACAAATAAGTGAAACCATATGATAATTGACTCTCTCTGCTTGACTTATTTCACTCAGCATAATCTCTTCCAGTCCCGTCCATGTTGCTACAAAAGTTGGGTATTCATCCTTTCTGATGGAGGCATAATACTCCATCGTGTATATGGACCACATCTTCCTTATCCATTCATCTGTTGAAGGGCATCTTGGTTCTTTCCACAGTTTGGCGGCCGTGGCCATTGCTGCTATATAAACATTGGGGTACAGATGGCCCTTCTTTTCACTACATCTGTATCTTTGGGGTAAATACCCAGGAGTGCAATTGCAGGGTCATAAGGAAGTTCTATTTTTAATTTCTTGAGGAATCTCCACACTGTTCTCCTAAGAGGCTGCACCAACTTGCATTCCCACCAACAGTGGAAGAGGGTTCCCCTTTCTCCACATCCTCTCCAACACATGTTGTTTCCTGTCTTGTTAATTTTGGCCATTCTAACTGGTGAAAGGTGGTATCTCAATGTGGTTTTAATTTTAATCTCCTTGATGGCTAGTGATGATAAACATTTTTTCATGTGTCTGATAGCCATTTGTATGTGTTCATTGGAGAAGTCTCTGTTCATATCTTCTGCCCATTTTTTGATATGCTTGTCTGTTTTGTGTGTGTTGAGTTTGAGGAGTTCATTATAGATCCTGGATATCAACCTTTTGTCTGTACTGTCATTTGCAAATATCACATTTCTAATGGTTCATTCTAATTTTTTCCCTTTCTATACTTGTAATTTTCCTCAACAGTGATCAAGTGGGTTCTCATTATCTTTTAGTTTATTTTCTCACTGTACCAGTATATAGTGGTATTGTTGCTATATTGTTGCTATTCTGAGTCCGTACCCCTCCCCCACTCCCAGTGTGGACACCCTCTTCACCACACTCCAGTTCTGACCCTCTCCTCTGAGATACTGTGGCTCCTTTTCCCCTTCACATTTGCTCTTATCTAATGGCTTTAAGACTTGATTGTTCAGGGAGAAAAAGGAAGGGAAAGAAGAAGGAAATGATGATGAGGTCAGAAGTAAACTGAATAGTAAAGTCAGCATTAGAGAAGATCAGGTAAATAGAAGCTTTTTGGGAAATTTCTCACAAGATATGAGGTAGGAGGAAATTTTAAAAATGATAGTTAAGGGGCGCCTGGTGGCTCAGTGGGTTAAAGCCTCTGCTTTTGGCTCAGGTCATGATCCCAGGGTCTTGGGATCAAGCCCTACATCGGGCTCTCTGCTCAACAAGGAGCCTGCTTCCCCCTCTCTCTGCCTGCCTTTCTGCCTCCTTGTGATCTCTCTGTCAAATAAATAAATTTTTTTTAAAAAAGTTAGTTAAATATCAAAATTGAGTTGACCCTAGTGAATATATGAATTACAGGTAGAACCAAAAAAGTTTCTAAAAAGAGGCTCTGAAGCAATGGAACAATTAGGTATTATCTTGGGATATCTCTAGACAGAAATATGAATGAAAGAAGGGTTATCTAAAGCAAGTCTCATTTATCTAGTAATGCATTCATTTGATCATTCATATATTCATTCAGGTATTTGAGTGCTTATATTTGTCAGACATATCATAAGACAGGAGAAATACAAGGAAAACAATTGGTTTTCTGACCTTTCTTTCCCTTCTAATTATTTTTCTTCAGACTTTTCCCATCCCGATAACTTGTTATTGTATCTGCTCAAAAAGAACAATGTTTAATAGACTGCTCATATCTTCGTCAACAGTGTATCAGTGGTTTACCTACCCCAGATGGGGTCAGAATTATAATGGGAAGGCAGGAGAATACTGAGAGATTGTGGAATATCAGCCACTGTACCATTATTGTTACTGAAAATATTTAACAATCATTATAGCAGAAGATGAATAAAAACAGATGGTAGTTATCAACAACTGGTACATCCATATGTATACTGACTAAATATTAACTCTGAATTTGGAGTAATTGAGAAGGGAAAGAAACAATTCAGAATAGAGTACAGGTTGGAGACCAATGTATAAATCTGAGAATACATAAGTACAGAACACATTGCTCACAAAGAATTGAGAACATGAATTGTAAGACACATCAGGCAGATGAATGAAGGAGGTCTAATGGTAGAAGGGCTTGTCCACTGAGGAGATGAGATTTTGGGCCCAGATAGTAAAATTTCTACCTGTGTAGGGATATAGTAGAACACATATATTGAAGTTTGGGGTTAGGGAGAAAGTTTTCTTTTATTTCCCTCCAGCTGTATTTAGGTATATTTAATATACAAAGATATTGAACATACTTAATATATACCATTGGATGAGCTAAGCCATATGCATATGTGTGTGATATCACCACAATCAAGATGATAAATGTATCCCTATTCATCACCTCCAAAACATTTCTTGTGTCCCTTTGTTTTTTTATTGTATATAGAAAGAATAGTTAAAATAGGACTTACCCTCTTAATACGTTTTAAAATACACAATAGTTTTTGTTAACTACAGTCACTATTATACAGCAAATATCTATAAGTTATGCATGTTGTGAACTGTAACTTTATGCACATTAAGCAACATAGGTGGACTTAGAGATATTCTGCGAGGTGAAATAAGTTGCTCACAGAAGGATAAAAGATATATATAAAATTGTCAAACTCATAGAACAATTTCTATGAGTGATGGTTGCCAAAGAGGAGGAGGGAGGATCGTAGGGAGTAGGGAATTTTTGTTCAAAGGGAGAGTGAGTTTTTGTTAAAAAATGTGTTTAATAGATCGTTTGCTATTAATTAAATCTCTTCCTTAAACTGCCATTGAGTGTTTCTAGCAGGGAAAGTAATATCCACTTTCCACCATTCTATGAATCCCACATGCTGTGCATCGTGTCAATGCTGAGATGCATGATAACTTCCCAAAGAGCTATGGGGGGGGGGTCTTGTGGCGGAAGCTTATTCTATATGAAAAATGGCATTCCGATCTTCATTCAGCAGATACTCTGAGTGTATACTGTATATTAGGCTAAGTGGTATAGACATCTATAACCTCTGGGAAGATAGTGGCCTGATCTGAATGTATCTTGGGTTTTCTCTATTCACATCTCCAACCGATCTTCCTCTTCTAGAAACAAGGCTACTGACAGCAGCAGGCAGCAGGCTGAGAGGGGAGGCCCTGCCTCTCAGAGAGTCTGGGTGGGGAGTAGTACTGGTTTGCCCAGAACAGTCCTGGCTTTAGCACCCAAAGCCTGATGGCCCCTATGGGCCAGCTGGGACAGTTGGCCACCGCAGTACAGAAAGCTGGGTAGGGACTTTTTCCCCTGTGGGCCAGGTTGGAGCCTAGAAGGTAGTGTCAAAGAGTCTCCTGCATGAGGCCCTGAATAGAAGGGAAGGGCCTGGCCTGTAGAGAACTGTGCATCTCCAAAGCTATGCATATCCAAAATAAGGCTGATATAGTTAACTTTATAAAAATTAAAAATATTTGCATGGCCAAAATATCATGCATGAAATAAATAGGCACATTATTAGACTCGAGGAAAACTTCATTTCCAGTTAGGTGCCAAGGGATTATCTGCTCAGCTCTGGGAGTACAATATTTAGCAGGTTGCTTCCGGACCAGTCAGGGAGAATGAAACAGTCATGTAATGTGAACACGTGAGTTTATTATTTTGAGAAATTGCATAAGTGATATATTTGGGGAGCTCTGACTACATGGTTAAGTCTGGGGTATTAGGGCTTCTCTGAAGAGGTAACATGAGAACTGATGAAGGAGAAGTCAGAAGGACTGTGGGGACATTTCTGGAGTGGGGTGAGGGGTGAAAACAAGAAGGAAAGAGGTCGAGGGTGACATTAAAGCATAATCTGAGGCCCAAGGTATTCTGCTCTGCAAATAAGAAATTACATAAAAGAATATCATTTAGTGATCTCATCAATGGATAAATACTTCAAAATCATCAGATCATGCACTTTATTTTTTTAAAAGATTTTATTTATTTGAGAAAGAGAGAGCACCGGCAGGTGTTGAGGGTGGGTGGTTTGGAGGAAAGGACAGAGGGAGAGGGAGAAGCAGCCTCCCTGCTGAGGAAGGAGCCTGATGAGGGACTGGATCCCAGGACCTTGGGATCATGACCTGAGCTGAAGAGGGACATTTAATTGACTAAGGCACCCAGATGCTGCAAATCATGCAGTTTAAGTATATGCAGTTTATTGCAGATTAGTTGTTCCCCAGTGAAATGGTAAAACAACAACAACAACAAAAACATTGTTTGAACTGAATCATAGCATAACAGGGAGAATGGTTTACGTTAAAGTTTTGGGTTTACAACAAGGACACTGAGAAGCCACTTGACGCCTTTAAGTAGAAGGAAGACCTAATTACACCTGTGAACATATAGTACGTATACTAATAATGATAGCTCTGTTTTCACCCATGCGAAATAACTAACAGAGACTATTCTAAGCATTCAGTTGATTCCTTTAACTTTTCCCAACCATAGGAAGTTCTCTTTTCTTCACTTTATGGTTAGAAGAACTGAGGCAGAGGGAGGTAATGAAATTGTTATGGTTCACTCTGATTCCAGAGCCCACATGCTCAGACATTATGCCTCAGATCTGTACTAGTTGCTCAAGGAAGGGTAAAATTCCCATATGCAAAGCATACAATAGTTTGCAAGATGCTTTTACCACATGATCTCATTAAATGCTTCTGATGACATAATAAGGCAGGAATTTTTGAATGTACTTATTAACAGGGGAACACCTTTAGGATCAGAAATATTTAAGTTTTCCTGCTGGTTACATGACTTGGACCTTGCTTGTGGTATTTCAAACACTGTTCTCTTTGCAACCCATGCTTGCTATCGTTGAAGAAAAATTGCCCTGGACAGAGTAAATAGACAAAGATGACTTTGTTCAAGACTTTTGGAATAGGGGGAAGATGTAATTCTAATCTTGAGACAAAAGGTGGGCTAATTTTTAAGCACTGGAATAAGCAGGTGGAAGACAATTAGAGGGTATTAGGGGATAAGGTGGTCTATATAATTAAGCCATTTGGGTTTTCTAATTGACGCTAATTGAAGTTAGCCACCTACTCTCCCACAGAGACTGGGAAATAGGGGCACTATCTTTCTTGATGATTAAATTTTAAAGGGATTGACTGCCGGGTCCTTCAGAAAAGCATGGTTGTAAAACTGGCAAGTGACTGGAGAAGATCTACATTTCAAGGGGCAAAAATTTTTAAAAAAGGAGTTGGGGGTCCATGATCAGGAAGAAAACTATCTAAAGTTTAATTAAGCTGAAGGCCACATTAAGTCCATCTTGGTACCTAATTCTGTGGCCTATGCTAAGGTTAAGGATATTCACACTCAGGGGTGCTAAATAATAGTCAGGCTTATAAAAGTCACCAGCGTAAGTAAGTACTCTAGGAGTCTCTTCCTTTTCTTTTTAGGTTCTGCTTAATTCACTTCCACAGTCTCCCGCTGTAACATAACATTTGTTATAGCCTCCTTCCCTTCAAAATACCACATCTGTAAATAGTTGTCTCATGCCTGCCATCCGGATGGGCTGTCAGCACTCAGTGTGGACCGGGGAAAGTCTTGTACATGTTATATCCCTACCAAGAACTTTGCCCAGCACTTAGTAACTGAACCATTCATATTTCCTTAATGATCAGATGAGCAAATGAGTTGGTGAGAGATAAACGTGAGAAAAGCAGGATATAAGGATATAGTAGACTTTCAGCTACACCCTTAAGGATTTCATTCCTTCCTTTCTTTTTTTTTTAAGACTTTTTTTTTTTTTTTCCTGAGAGAGACAGAGAAAGAGGGCACAAGAGAGAGGGAGAAGCAGACTCTCCACTGAGCAGGGAGACCTGAGGGCTCCTAGCATTCTGAGATCATGATCTGAGCCCAAGGTAGACACTTAATTGACTGAGCCACACACGTGCTCCCTTAAGGATTCTTATTAGTTCAAATTTAATTCTTTTCCATAAGTCTTCCAAAACCTCTTGGTATGTGTACCATCATCACTAGCAGATGGAGGGTTCTACAGAGGTAGGAGCTACACCTTCCCCCTCAGATTATAGGTTCACGAAGGGAGGGAGCTTATAGCCCTTTTTACAAGACTCTGGGTAGGTAACCTTTAAGCATAGATAAGGTTTATCAACTTATATATTGCTGAATGAATATTTTATTTTTTATTAATTATTTTTATTAATATGTAATGTATTATTTGCCCCAGGGATACAGGTCTGTGAATCGTCAGGCTTACACAATTCACAGCACACACCATAGCACATACCCTCCCCAATGTCCATAACCCAACCAACTTCTCCACACCCACCCCCAGAAACCATCAGTTTGTTTTGTAAGATTAAGAGTCTCTTATAGATTGTCTTCCTCCCGATCCCATCTTGCTTCATTTTTTTTTCCTTCCCTACTTCCCAACCTCCCACTCTGCCTCTCAAATTCCTCATATCAGAGAGATCATATGATCATTGTCTTTCTCTGTTTTCGCTCAGCATAATACCCTCTGGTTCCATCCATGTTGTTGCAAATGGCAAGATTTCATTTCTTTTGATGGCTGCATAGTGTTCCATTGTGTGTATATATACCACATCTTCTCTATCCATTCATTTGTTGATGGACATCTTGGTTCTTTCCATCATTTGGCTATTGTGGACATTGCTGCTATAAACGTTCGGGAGCACATGCCCCTTCGGCTCTTTAGGGTAAATACCCAGTAGTGCGGTTATTGGGTCATGGGATAGCTCTGTTGTCAACTTTTTGAGGAACCTCCATGCTGTTTTCCAGAGTGGTTGCACCAGTTTGCATTCCCACCAACAGGTGTAGGAGGATTCCCTTTCTCTGCATCCTTTCTAACATCTGTCATTTCCCAACTTGTTAATTTTAGCCATTCTGACTGGTGTGAGGTGGTATCTCATTGTGGTTATGATTTGTATTTCCCTGATGCCAAGAGTGATGTGGAGCACTTTTTTCCTGTGTCTGTAGGCCATCTGGATGTCTTCTTTGCAGAAATGTCTATTCATGTCCTCTGCCCATTTCTTGATTGGATTATTTGTTCTTTGGATGTTGAGTTTGCTAAGTTTTTTATAGATTTTGGATGCTAGTCCTTTATCTAATATGTCGTTTGCAAATATCTTCTCCCATTCTGTCAGTTGTCTTTTGGTTTTGTTGACTGTTTCCTTTGGTGTGCAAAAGCTTTTGATCTTGATGAAATCCCAATAGTTCATTTTTGCCCTTGCTTCCCTTGCCTTTGGCCATGCTTCTAGGAAAAGTTGCTGTGGCTTAGGAAGAGGTTTCTGCCTGTGTTTTCCTCAAGGATTTTGTTGGATTTCTCACATTAAGGCCTTTCCTCCATTCTGAGTCTATTTTTATGTGTGGTGTAAGGAAATGGTCCAGTTTCATTTTTCTGCCTGTGGCTGTCCAATATTCCCAACACCATTTGTTGAAGAGACTGTCTTTTTTCCACTGGGCATTCTTTCCTGCTTTGTCAAACATTAGTTGATCATAGAGTTGAGGGTCTATTTCTGGGCTCTGTATTCTGTTCCATTGATCTATGTGTCTGTTTTTGTGCCAATACCGTACTGTCTTGATGATGACAGCTTTGTAATAGAGCTTGAAGTCTGGGATTGGGATGCCACCAACTGTGGCTTTCTTTTTCAACATTCCTTTGGCTATTCCAGGTCTTTTCTGGTTCCATATCAATTTTAGGATTATGTGTTCTGTTTCTTTGAAACAATTGATGGTATTTTGATATGGATTACATTAACTGTATAGATTGCTTTGGGTAGGATAGACATTTTCACAGTATTTGTTCTTCCAATCTATAAGCATGGGATGTTTTTTCATTTCTTTGTGTCTTCCTCAATTTATTTCATGAGTACTTGATAGTTTTCTGAGTACAGATTCTTTGCCTCTTTGGTTAGGTTTATTCCTAGGTATCTTATGGTTTTCGGTGTAATTGTAAATGGGATCAGCTCCTTAATTCCTCTTTCTTCTGTCTTGTTGTTGGTGTAGAGAAATGCAACTGATTTCTGTGCATTGATTTTTTATCCTGACACTTTACTGAATTCCTGTATGAGTTCTAGCAGTTTTGGAGTGGAGTCTTTTGGGTTTTCCACATAAAGAATTATATCATCTGCAAAGAGTGAGAGTCTGATTTCTTCTTTGCTAATTTGGATGCCTTTAATTTCTTTTTGGTGTCTGATTGTTGAGGATAGGACTTCTAGTACTATGTTGAATAGTAGTGGTAATAGTGGACATCCTGCCATGATCCTGACCTTAGGGGAAAATCTCTCAGTTTTTCCCTATTGAGAATGATATTCCCTGTGCATTTTCCCTACACCTTGAAGAGTTTTGATCAAGAAAGGATGTTGTGCTTTGTCAAATGCTTTTTCAGCATCTATTGAAAGGATCATATGGTTCTTGTTCTTTCTTTTATTAATGTATTTTATCACATTGATTGATTTGCAGATGTTGAACCAAACTTGTAGCCCAGGAATAAATTCCACCTGGTCGTGATGAATAATCCTTTTAAAATACTGTTGGATCCAGTTGCTGGGGGGAGGGGTTTTGGGAGAAGGGGGTGGGATTATGGACATTGGGGAGGGTATGTGCGTTGGTGAGTGCTGTGAAGTGTGTAAACCTGGTGATTCACAGACCTGTACCCCTGGGGATAAAAATATATGTTTATAAAAAATAAAAAATTAAAAAAAATACTGTTGGATCCTATTGGCTAGTATTTTGGTGAGAACTTTTGCATCTGGGTTCATCAAGGATATTGGTCTATAATTCTCCTTTTTGCTGGGTTCTTTGTCTGGTTTTGGGATCAAGGTAATGCTGGCCTCATAAAATGAATTTGGAAGTTTTCCTTCCCTTTCTTTCTTTCTTTCTTTCTTTCTTTCTTTCTTTCTTTCTTTCTTTCTTCTTTTTTTTAACAGTTTCAGAAGAATAGGTATTAATTCTTTTTTAAATGTTTGGTAGAATTCCCCTGGGAAGCTGTCTGGCCTTGGGCTCTTGTTTGTGGGGAGATTTTTGATGACTGCTTTAATCTCCTTATACTGGTTATGGATCTGTTCAGGTTTTCTATTTCTTCCTGGTTCAGTTTTGGTAGTTTATATGTCTCTAGGAATGCATTCATTTCTTTTAGATTGTCCAATCTGCTGGTGTATAGCAGCTTATATGTTCTTATACTTGTTTGTATTTCTTTGCTGTTTGTTGTAGTCTCTCCTCTTTCATTCATGATTTTATTTATTTGGGTCCTTTCTCTTTTCTTTTTCGTTAAGTCTGGCCACAGGTTTCTCATTCCTATTAATTCTTTCAATGAACTTGCTCCTAGTTTTGTTGATCTGTTCTACTGTTCTTTGGTTTCTATTTCATTGACTTCTGCTCTGATCTTTATGATTTCTCTTCTCCTGCTGGGTTTAGGCTTTCTTTGCTATTCTTTCTCCAGCTCCTTTAGGTGTAGGGTTAGGTTGTGTACTTGAGACCTTTCTTGTTTCTTGAGAAAGGCCTGGATCACTATATACTTTCCTGTCAGGGCCACCTTTGCTGTGTCCCACAGATTTTGAACACTTGTGTTTTTGTTATCATTTGTTTCCAAGAATTTTTTCAATTCTTTACTTTCCTATTTGACCCATTTATTCTTTAGTAGGATGCTCTTTAGCTTCCATGTGTTTGAGTTCTTTCCAACTTTCTCTTGTGATTGAGTTCTAGCTTTAGAGCATTGTGTCTGAAAATTTGCAGGGAATGATTCCAGTCTTTTCGTACTGGTTGAGACCTGGTTTGTGACCCAGGATGTGATCTATTCTAAACAATGTTCTGTGTGCACTAGAGAAGAATGTGTATTCTGTTGCTTTGGGATGGAATGTTCTGAATATATCTGTGATGTCCATCTGGTCCAGTTTGTCACTTAAGGACTTTATTTCATTGTTGATCTTTTGCTTGGATGATCTGTCCATTTTAGTGAGGGCTGGTGTTAGAGTCCTCTACTATTATTGTATTATTATTGATGTGTTTCTTTGATTTTGTTATTAATTGGTTTATATAGTTGACTGCTACCATGATAGGGGCATAGATATTTAAAATTGCTAAATTTTTTTGTTTGACAGACCCTTTGGGAGTGATATAGTATCCTTCCTCATCTCTTATTATAGTCTTTGGCTTAAAATCTAACTTATCTGATATAAGGATTGCTACCCCAGCTTTCTTTTGATGTCCATTAGCATAGTAACTTGTTTTCCACCCCCTCACTTTAAATCTAGGGGCTCCTTTGGGTCTAAAATCAGTTTCTTTAGACAGCATATTGATTTTTTTTTAATCCATTATGATACCCTGTGTCTTTTGATTGGGGACATTGAGCCCATTTACATTCAGGGTCACTATTGAAAGATATGAATTTAGTTTCATTGTATTGCCTGTAAGGTGACTGTTACTGTATATTGTCTCTGTTGCTTTCTGGTCTACTAGTTTTAGGCTCTCTCTTTGATTAGAGGACCCCTTTCAATATTTCCTGTAGGGCTGGTTTGGTGTTTGCAGATTCTTTTAATTTGTCTTTGTCCTGGAAGCTTTTTATCTTTCCTTCTATTTTCAGTGACAGCCTAGCTGGATATAGTATTCTTGGCTGCATGTTTTTCTCTTTTAGTGCTCTGAATACATCATGCCAGGTCTTTCTGACCTGCCAGGTCTCTATGGTTAAGTCTGCTGCCAAATCTAATATTTCCACCATTGTATGTTACAGACTTCTTGTCCTGAGCTGCTTTAAGGATTTTCTCTTTGTCACTAAGTGTTGTAAGTTTTACTATTAGATGATGGGGTGTGGATCTATTTTTACTCATTTTGAGGAGGGTTCTCTTTACCTCCTGGATTTTGATGCTTGTTCTTTTTGCCATATTAGGGAAATTCTGTACTATAATTTGCTCCAATATACCTTCTGCCCCCCTCTCTCTTTTTTCTTCTTCTGGAATCCCAATTATTCTAATATTTCTTCTTATGGTATCACTTATCTCTCAAACTCTCCCCTTGTTGTTCAGTAGTTGTTTGTCTCTCTTTTGCTCAGCTTCTTTATTCTCCATCTTTTGATCTTCTATATCACTAATTCTCTCTTCTGCCTCATTTATCCAAGGTATAAGAGCCTCTATTTTTTGTTGCACCTCATTAATAGCTTTTTTTGTTTACAACTTGTTTAGATTTTAGTTCTTTTATTTCTCCTGAAAGGGCTTTTTTTCTCCAGTTTTCTCTAATATCTTCCATGCCTTTTTCAAGCCCAGCTAGCACTTTGCAAATCATCATTCTGAACTCTAGTCCTGACATATTACCAATGTCCATATTGATTATGTCCCTAGCTGTCAGTACTATCTCTATTTTTGTTTGTTTGTTTTTTTGTTTGCTTTTGGGTTTTTTTTTTGTGGTGAGTTTTTCTGCCTTGTCATTTTATCTAGATAAGAATATATGAAAGAAAGAATAAAATACGAAAAGGAAAAATAAAAAATACCAAAGGGTAGCAAAGACCCCAGAAAATTGTACACTAACCAAGTCAGAAGAGGTACAAAACCAAGGGGAAAGGAAAGGGAGAAAAAAAAAAAAAATATATATATATATATATATATATATATATATATATATATATATTTATATTTAGACTGGTGAATAGAACAGCCCACCACTTGATTTTTGGGTATATTTTGGTCTCTTAGAAGAAACTACTTCCCACAGTTTTAAAGAAAGAGTAACTTATATAATCACAAAAATAAGGGTAAGCACGATGAAGGGATGGAATATGACTATACAGATGAATATTATAAAAGAAAATTATAAAAAAGGAATTGATACGTTGTTTGGAAAAAGAAAAAAAAAAGAGGAGGGCATGTGCTCAGGCTGGAGACTAGAACAAAGCCATGTGCCAAGATTAGGGTATATTTTGTTCTATTGGAAGAAATTGTATCCCAAAATTTTTTGGAAAAAAAATATATATACACCAAAAAATAAGGTAAAATACAATGAAGGGATAAAATATGACTATAACAATGAAGGTTTGAAAAGTTTGTTTGTTTGTTTGTTTGTTTTAGAAAAGTATTGCTAAGATAAACTAGTTAAAAAATGTTAAGAGGAAAGAGAAGTTAAAAAAATAAAATAAGGAAAAAAAATTAAAAAAATTTAACTTTGCAAGACTAAAGGATTTGCAGAAAAAGCCATAAATTCCATGTGTTGCTTTCCCCTGGCTCTAGATTTCTGCTGTTCTCCTTGATTGGTAAGCTTGGTCTTGGCTGGATGTTCTTGCTGATCTTCTGGGGTAGGGGCCTGTTGCCATGATTCTCAAGTGTCTTTGCCCAAGGTGGAATTGCACCGCCCTTGCCAGGGGCCAGGCTAAGTAATCTGCTCAGGTTCACTCTCAGAGTTTTGTTCCCCTGAACTCTTTCCATAATGCTTTGGAGGAGGAGAATAATGATGGTGGCCTCCCAGTCTCTGGTTGGAGGAGCCAAGAGCTCAGGGCCCCACTACTCAGTGCGCCCTCAGAGAAAAGCATTCAATCACTCCTGTCTCCCTGGTCTCCGACTGTGCTCCGAGCTCACCCAGGCTGTGATCAAGCATTCCCATCTCTGGATCACAGCCCCATTTGGAGTCTCTAAAACCATCAGATTCCTGCCACACTGCTCCTTCTGGAGGAGGAAGGTTAGTCTCCCCAGATCTGCCACTTTTGGGGTCACTGCTCAAAAAGGATCATAGTTTAAGGCAACCATGATCTGAAAGCTCACTCTTCAGCTGTGTCTCTGTAGTCATCTTCTCTGCTCCAATACGTGGCAACTCTGCCACACTCAGACACCCCTGATCTTTCTGTGACACCACAGATCCTAAGACCACACTATCCCCACGAAGCCTCCACCCCTGCTTAGCCTATGGAGTGATGCCCCTTCAGGGAGCAAACTTCTAAAAGTTTGGATTTTGTGCTCTACTGCTCCACTGCTTGCCAGAAGCTGGCCTCACCCCTCACAGTCTATCTTCCCATTGCTTCGGATTCACTTCTCCACACGTCCTACCTTTCAGAAAGTGATCAATTTTCTGTTCCTAGAATTGCTGCTCTTCTTCTCTTATATCTCCTGTTGAGTTTGTAGGATTTTGGAATGGTTTGATACCTATCTAGCCAACTTCCTGGGATCTGATATCACTTCATTCTGCTATTCCTCCACCATCTTGCCCCTCGCAACCTGAATGGATTCTTTAAATGAAACATGAATGTTATAGCTATTTGTATCATTTATAGGTATACTTTTACACCCCTTTTGGAATTTTAGTTCCCAAAGGGTTTCCAGTGAAACCATTTTCTCTCCAGTGAGAAACTAATATGTATTAGAAGTCTTGTGTTTCTATCATTCTATAAAGAACACTTCTAGAAAGGAATACCTCTACAGAGCTAAAATTAAAACATCACATCCCTGTTGAGTGTCTTACTGGGCATAGGTTAATACAGTGACATGATCATTAGTCAGCCCAATTCACTAATACAGAAACTCAGTCTTTTGAACTACCACAACAAATTCTCTTTGCCTTATGGAATATTCAAGGCCACAAGCTCTTGATGAAAGAATACATGGAGGAATAAGATTTGTTCTCATTAAAAAGCTTGCTTTTCCAAATGTTACACTGAATCTGGAGGGCATTTAAGAACTTTTTTAAACCTTTCTGCTCTGTGACTGGCACAGGGAGGGATGCCTTGGTCCAAGAGTTGAGAGCGTGCATGCTGCATGATTTCTAGTCTCTTCCTGTTCTCCACCCATTACCCTCAGTGGTTCAGAGTCAGCTGAACAGCTCAGGCCCTCTTCAGAGCCATGACACACTCTCCATATTCTGACTTGATATGAAATTTAATAAAATAAAACAGCTAACTGAGTAAAACCAGGATAAACATCTTGACATCTTGCATTTTAATGGTGATTGGTGCCTGTTCAAGGCAAGGGAATTTTCTATTCCAATTCCTAAGAAGGCAGTTGTAGAGGTATATCTTATTAGTTCAGAAAACAAACTTTTCATAAAACTGTCTCATTTCTTCTCCCATTATCTTCACATTATATGAACCGAGTATTGCCGTTTATCAAGAATGATCAAGTAACCATAGTTAAGAAATATAAGGGAAAATTTTATGCCCCATAGTTGCAATCTAGGATATTTAAATCAAATTGAATAGGCCCAGATTTAGTGACTGGAAGCAATCTATTTTAGATAAGTATTATATTTTAAGTTTTTTAAGTATTAATGATCATGTTCAGTTTATCAGTAGGGAATTTGGGACTTCTAATAATAGAATACCTAATTGACTTTGGCTTTAAAACTGTAGACATTTAGTATAATATATAACAATAAATCTGGCAGTAGATGGCCTCATGGTCCATGAATTTCTTTTAGTGTAATTGTGTGGAGGCTACTTGTCAAACTCTGTGCAAGTGCCTTGATTTTCCCCTTCATGATCTCAAGATGGCAGTCAGAGCATCAATCATTGTTGGTTCTGTATGATGAGAGCCAAAGACAAGAATAGTCATGTCACCCTTTCTGATAGCTGTGTAATACTCCATTGTATATATGGACCACATCTTTATTCATCTGTCTGTTGAAGGGCATCTTGGCTCTTTCCACAGTTTGGTGATTGTGGCCATTGCTGCTATGAACATTGGGGTGCATGTGGCCCTTCTTTTCATTGATATTATGCAGCCATCAGAGAGGATGAATACCCAACTTTTGTATCAGCATGGATGGGACTGGAGGAGATTATGCTGAGTGAAATATGTCAGGCAGAGAAAGTCAATTATCATGTGGTTTCACTTATTGTGGAGCATAAGGAATAACATGGAGGACATTAGGAGAAGGAAAGGAAAAGTGAATTGGGGTAAATTGGAGGGGGAGACAAAAGATGAGAGACTGTGGATTCTGAGAAACAAACTGAGGGTTATGGAGGGGAGGAGGATGGGGGGTTGGGTGGGCATGGTGTTGGGTATTAAGGAAGGCACGTATTGCATGGCATACTGGGTGTAGTGCATAAACAATGAATCTTGGAACATGAAAAAAATAAAATTAAGATTAAAAAAAAAAAAGAAAAGTTCTGTCATCTGAAACCCAATTATTTACTAGGAATAAAACATGATTATTCTATAGAAGTATCTGAGATATCTGCCCTCCATGGAGCATATACCCATGGATAAGACCTTTACCAGAGAAGAGAAGGGTCATATTGCCTAGACTGTGAAGGGTCCAACTTCCTTGATCATATTGGAATAAATTGTGGTTCCGTTATAAAGAAAGAAGGGATGAGGAATAATAGTGCTTGGATAGGCAAGCAAAACAGGCACTGAGAATATCAAGATGGTACAGGTGGAGGTATGTATTGAAATGTAAGTCCACTTACAAATCCCTAGTCATATTATTATTTTTTCAAAAATTTTTTTTTTTATTTGGGAGAGAGTGAGTGAGAGAGAGAGAGAGCATGAGAGAGGAGAGGGTCAGAGGGCAAAGCAGACTCCCCGCTGAGCGGGGAGCCTGGAGTGGGACTCGATCCCAGATCTCTAAGATCATGACTTGAGCCAAAGGCAGTCAGTTAACCAACTGAGCCACCCAGGAGCTCCTTAGTCATATTGTTAATGACCTGAACTAGCTAATAGATAACAAAATCAGTAGTGTTTTACTAGGCATATGCATGAAAATAACTGATGTATATAAAACTATACTGTCCAGATCTTACAGGCTATGAGAAATCTCCCAAGTGATTTTGATGGTAATCCTTTCTTAAGTACTATTGATTTGGCCTGTAGGGCTATTTATTTAGCCTGTTGTGATAGAGAAAGATATAGAGAAGGCATGCTTTCTAGGTATATACAATAGGTTAACACAGATATTTTCTCTGTTCCCTTATGAAGCCCCAAGTAAGACAAAAAGGTATAAGTAGGCAAAAAAAGAGAAGTTTTCAGTGTATGAGCACTGTCTACATTTGATACAATGGAAAACAAGAAAAAAAAAAAGGCAGGGAGAATTATGAATCAGTTATCTGCAGCTCATCCACAGCTGCAAAGTTACAAGGAGATTAACAGTATGGAAGCTTGAAAAAGCTGAAGAACTGGAAGTACCAGGTAGTGCTGAAGTCAGGGGTGAGGTATGAGCCAAAAAGTGAAAAATTAGATGCAGGTTCTTATAGACAACGATTAGCTGCTCAGATTGTTTCCTACTGAAGCCAGGCAACTGGACCTTCCTCAACTTTTTGGAAGAATGAATGATTGTTCTGCAGTTAACAATAGAGGCTCTGGGAATACTAGGCAAAGTTGAATAACAAATGGAGAATACAGGATCAGAAACAAGTAAATAGTTGCAACTCTAAATAACAAACAGTGACATGCCCAGTTCCCTTTATCTTACCAGTTACCAAAATGTTGCTAGCCATGTTAATGCCTTCCACTATTACCCTCCCTCAGGCAGAGGTTGGAGGATTGTTCTGGGAAATCAGACTGGCCTAAGGAAAAATACATAGAGATACTGGCAATATGGATTCAGTGCTCACTCACCCTTTGGTGAGGTCTTCCTGTTGACCAAGTTCATTCCAAAAACACAGCAGCTTTTAAGTGCTTCACACCTAAGCCTCATTGTTGGTGATGAGCAGGAGACAGTGATCATCAGTCATTTCAGCCAAGTCTTTTACAAGAAAAAGATCAAAGCAAACAAATAACCAAACAAAAAGTAGAATCAGAGGAAAAAGAATCAATGCACAAAGTAGACCGGAGTTTTTTATAAAAGAGGCTATGAAAAAAAATGGTAAATACTATAGTCTTGAAAAAGGATAACATGTTCTTTCAAGTTAGATTCAAAAAATAAGAAAAGGTTCTTATAGAATGAATATGTGTATATGTTCATACACACACACAGAGGCACCTGAGTGACTCCATTGGTTAAGCATCTGCCTTTGGCTCAGGTCATGATCTCAGGGCTCTGGGATCGAGTCCCATGTTGGGATCCCTGCCAGTGGAAAGTCTGTTTCTCTCTCTCCCTCTGCCTCTCCCCTCCACTCTTGCACTCTCTCTTGCTCTGTGTTCTCACTCTCTCTCTCAGATAGGTAAATACATCTATCTACCTATCTAAAGTAAAAGAATATAATAGTAGAAAGATTTAAGATAAAGTTGAAAAAGCATCACAGAAAGTAAAAATAGGAAAAATAATGAGAGGTTCAACATAGGAGTCCAATATGCAACGAGTAGAAATTCCAGAAAGAAGACAAAAGGAAGGGAGAACTATATCCACAATATAACTCGGGAAAATTTCCTTGTCCTAAATGCCAACCATTCCCAGATTGTTTCTCATAAATGCTTCGCATGTTCAGTGATAAGTGGGCCAATAAATGTACATGATAGTAAATTCAAAGTTCTAGGAATAAAGAGAATTTGCTAAAAGCTTCTTTGACAGACCACAACCAGCACCACAGAAAGAACAAACAATATGTAAAGGATCTCAAAGCAGGTAAATATACTAGGTTTCTCAATGACTCACTGGGAACTAGAATGGAGCACTGCATTGAGAATTCTGATGGAAGATAATATCCAACCTATGCTTCTACAGGCAAATTATTAACCAAGTGTGATGAAAGAAATGAAGATCTAGACAGCTGAATCTCAAATAAAGGTACCCTGATGTGTTTTTTAGCAGAAAGCTTTTGGAGGATTTCCTCTATTTAACAAGGGAATGAATTAACAGAGAAGACATAGGCTTCAGAAAACAAGGAATCAAAAAAGTTGGATGATTCTGTAATATTTGTGAAAATCATATCCAGGATTGCCACTATGTAACAGGCCTACAGAGAAACCAGATCAGATTGGAACTGTATTATATGGAGAGCCAAGAGAGTTTTCCCAGGGAAAATTGTATTTTATAAATTAACTGATATATTTGATTATACTTAGAGATATTTTAAAGTTCTATTTGGAGTATCTGGGGAAAGAATTAGTGATAGAAACAAAGTAAAGTAATAAAAAAAAAAGAAGGCAATATATTTAAAAACCAATGCTAGTACTTTGTTAGGGAATATGGAAGAAATGATTTAATATGGGAAAAGAGAAATAAAAACAGTGATTTCATTTTATGTTTATTTTCTTTATAGCTGGTTAACTGTAAATGCAATTTCCCAACTATTGTTTTTTTTTCCATACCCTAGTTATACTTTTTGACTTTGCTCAATTTTCTAAAACATTTTTAAGTAACTTTGGCCTCCATAAATATTAGGTGTTTGTATTTCAGAAGAGCAATGGCAGGCTTTGAGGTAAAACAACTTGATAACTATCCTTTATCTCTCTGTCTATGTAAAATTCTATCTGGTGTATCATATATAACTAATATAGTACACATGTCATACATAACTAATACGATGTATAACTAATATGATAGCCATGTCTCTTACTCTGTGGACCTGAGAAGAGTGAAATTTAACTTATTTCATAAGTTCATTTTATTCATGCCTTTTCTGATACTTTCAAGCTGCTGAGTTCACAGGTCATAAATGTAGTTTTCTTATCAATACCAAATCGGATATTTAAAGCTTGGCAGGAAAGCTATTTGCTTCTTAAAACGAGGGGCAGATTTCAGATTTTGTACCTTCCTTTTTGAAAAAAAGAACTAGGTCATTTCCACACACAAGAATAATTCTGTCACAGTGTCTGTAACCGAAACTAATGAATGAGCAGTATTTATATGCTATTTAGAAACATGTAGGTAAATTCATACGTGGGTAACTGGAAATGTTACCTCTGGACTGCTGTTTTTCTCCATAAAAGTTGCAAATGCTATCAAATGCTTTTTTTAAAAGTGTTATATACATATTACCTAATAAAGATTACGTTTAAAATAGAACAAAAGTATAAGCAATTTCAAAGTAAAATTTAGAAAATTATAATCCTACAATACAGAGGTAATATCTTCAAGTACTTTGTCTTTTTATGTTTGTATATAGTTTTTGATAAAATGAGAATATACATGTTTGATTTTGCTGTTTCAGTTGTTACATTTTGAATATTTTCCTTGGCATTATTCATAAAATATGTGATAATTCACAAAAATTAGTTCCTTGCTGCTTTATGTAAGAAAGCTTACCTCTTCTGTGTATTCATTTATTCAACAAATATTAGTTTTTTTTTAAGGATTAATTTATTTATTTTGGACAGAGAGAGAGAGAGAGAGAGTATGAGCAGGGAAGGGTAGAGGGAGAGAGAGAGAATCTTAAGCAGGTTCCATGCCCAGCTTGGACCCTGATGCGTGGCTCAATCTCACAACCCTGAGGTCATAGCTGAGCTGAAATCAAGACTGACTGCATCACCCAGGTGCCCCTTAGTAAATATCGTTTGAGTTATCAAATGTGTAACACTGTGCTTGGCCCTGGGGGTAGAGCCATAAACAAAAAAGCTGTAGTTTGAGCTATCAAAATGCTTATAGTCTATTGAAGAAAACAAATTATGTGAATAATACCCTGAGGGCAATTGGGATTTATATTTATTTTGTATTTGTATTTATTCAAAGTTTCATAGGAGAATTTAACCTCCTTTGAGAGATCAGAGATTTTCTATGTAAGCACCATGTAATCTGAGACTTGAAAGAGAATTCTGGACAAAGGAAACCACATAATCTATTGTTTATGATCCAAATTTCTTAAACAAAGCAGTTATTTGGGGGGAATTCTGAAAATCACAAATTACGTATATGTAGTCTGAATTATGCCTAAGAATTTAATTTGATATTTCTTCTATGGCCTCATCTCAAAATTCTTGCTGAGTAATTAATAATCTGATTATAGAGCTAAGTAAACTCATGAGCACTTATGTAATTCTAGATCCAATTAAACTGATAAAGAATGTACTTACATTTTGTCTTACATTGCCAGACATAGGGTAGGTAATAGGAAGGATTAAGTTCAATATTATCTTTTTTCTGACTTCAAGGAGCTTGACATGATGCTTTATAACCAAAAGCAATGTTATCTAAGAGTAATCTCTGAGTTTAAATCAGACATAACAATTTTTGAGTTTTTATTTTACTCTTATTATCCTATTGATTATCATAAAAAGGCAACATATCTTCCCGTAATGAGAACATTTGGTCACAATCCTATTTCTCTCATTTATTTCTCACACTTTCAGATGAATTAATACTGTTTTAAAAGAATAATTAATAACTTAGATTAACGAATTATATTCACATACATACATACTTATCATGACCAAGTGAAATTTGTCCACTTCAGCAGAACATGAAATAATGAAACTAATTTTGCGTATTGAAGTTTCAGTGCTAAATATCAAAGAAAGAAATACAAGGTATTAATTCAATTGATTTGCTATTTGGATCTTTTGAAATGTTTTCCCATAAATAACCAACTTTAATTAGCATTCTGCCTTTATCCATAAACTTAGATTAAAAAATGTATACCTTCACTTAGTTCAGGCTGATAGATGGCCCAATTACTTTACAAACATTTATTGTATAGGCTGTAAAGAACAAATCATTATTTGCCAAATTGAAGAGTAATGTTTCCAAGTTTCTCAAATGTAGGCCCACAGCCTTATCCTTCCTTTTATTATTAGACAATGCAGTGGTTAAAATGTAACAACCCAGTTGATAAAAGTCTTGGTAGAATATTTAACAGCAGACACATAATATAATTATGAGGTAACTCCTGCTTCCTCTCCTCTTTCTCTTTGTTTCTGTCTCTCTCCTTCTTGTAATACTTAATTTTGGAAGACAATTTGAGATAGTCCTCAGCCCAAAACATGTCCCCTTCCTCCTGTAAGGAGTGCCTGCCTCTGTCATTGCAGGACCTGGTGGCTTGAGGTGAGAGGAACCCAGAGTGGAAATTCCATTCTGGAGCATTAACAGGTGATTGTAGTGGACAATTTTGTTTTGTACACTTTTAAAGAAGATGGGCCATAGTCACTTCTAGCACTATCTCCATCTAGATACCAGGACTAGACAGAGTACATTAAATGTAGCAGGTATAGATCTCAGTTTATACAAACTCAGGTTTTCAGTAAAGACGTTTCTAATATTTTTCTAAAATAGACTATGGATATAGTCTATTTATATATTTTTGTAAAAAAGACTATATATATATATTTGTAAAATAGACTATGTTCCAGAAAAACTGGCTAAAAATGACTTAGATGATGATGGACCTACAGTCTCCCATATCAGGAAGTCCTCAGGCAAGTGGTTCCAGAGTTGATTAATTCAGAAGCCAAAGGATGTTATCATGTTTTTCTTTCTTTTTGCTCCATCCTGTTGGAGTTAGCTTTGTCTTTGGGCCTTTTTATGACCATAGTTCTAAATAGAAAATCCTCCAACGGCTGAAGTAGGAAAAGAACATTTTCTTCTCACATGTTACTTCTCAGCAGGGAGGTGAATCTTTCCCAGGCTTGATATGTAATATTTATAATTTATGTATGAGTATAATCTCTGTGAGGAAGGAAGCTCAAATGGGTGCTAACAATATGTCCTTGCACTCCCTTTTCCTCTTGTTTAATTGATGTCTTTTTTGAGAAAGAGGAGCGTCATATTCACGTTACACAGAAGGAACAGCAGACTGTGCCTTCCCCCAACCATTCAAATACTGTATGGTTAAATACTGATTCATCACATTTTCAACAATGTATCAGAGAAGAGTTCATATATACTGTATTTTTGTTAATTATAATAATTACAGTGGTTCAAGTGCCCAGAACAGTACCAGTGTGATGATTTATAGAAATGCTAGGTCCTTTCCATATATTATCTTTTTTGATATGTGACATCAAACTGGGAATAAAGAAAACCTAAATCGGGGTGCTGGAGTGGCTTGGTTGGTTAAACATCTGAATCTTGATTACTGCTCAGGTCATGACCTCAGAGTCATGGGATCAAACCCCATGTCAGGCTCTGCAGTTGGTGTGGAGTCTGTTTGCGATTCGCTCTCTCTCCCTCCACCCCTCTCCCTGCTCATTTTCTGTCTTTCACAAATAAATAAATAAAATCTTAAAAAGAAAAGAAAACATAAGTTTATTCATTGAGAATATATTATGATTAGTTTGGTATTTGAAAAGATAAGGTCAGTAACTCTGCTTTACAAATGTATGTTGAAAATCTTAAAGAACTTGATAGAACCACCTACCTAAAATAATTTTAAAATGACTTCAGTAATTTTTTTTCCATTATTACTAGTTCTGTTTTCTAACTATTAACAGATCAAAATGCTCTCTGCAGTTTTGGTGAATTTATAAACTGTGACTTTCTGGGAAACTATGTCATTATTACTGTATTAAACAGTATATAAAATCACTCTCTTCCCCTCCATTTTATATGCATTGATATGTTTTACTTCCATTCATCTCAATCAGATTAGATGATTTCTTATACATTATATTAGCTCTTTTTTAAAAAAAATTTTTATTTTTTATAAACATATATTTTTATCCCCAGGGGTACAGGTCTGTGAATCACCAGGTTTACACACTTCACCGCACTCACCAAAGCACATACCCTCCCCAATGTCCATAATCCCACCCCTTTCTCCCAAACCCCCTCCCCCCAGCAACCCTCAGTTTGTTTTGTGAGATTAAGAGTCACTTATGGTTTGTCTCCCTCCCAATCCCATCCTTATTTCATTGTTTCTTCTCCTACCCACTTAAGCCCCCATGTTGCATCACCACTTCGTCATATCAGGGAGATCATATGATAGTTGTCTTTCTCTGCTTGACTTATTTCGCTAAGCATGATACGCTCTAGTTCCATCCATGTTGTCGCAAATGGCAAGATTTCATTTCTTTTGATGGCTGCATAGTATTCCATTGTGTATATATACCACATCTTCTTTATCCATTCATCTGTTGATGGACATCTAGGTTCTTTCCATAGTTTGGCTATTGTGGACATTGCTGCTATAAACATTTGGGTGCACGTGCCCCTTTGGATCACTACGTTTGTATCTTTAGGGTAAATACCCAATAGTGCAATTGCTGGGTCATAGGGCAGTTCTATTTTCAACATTTTGAGGAACCTCCATGCTGTTTTCCAGAGTGGCTGCACCAGCTTGCATTCCCACCAACAGTGGAGGAGGGTTTCCCTTTCTCCGCATCCTCACCAGCATCTGTCATTTCCTGACTTGTTGATTTTAGCCATTCTGACTGGTGTGAGGTGATATCTCATTGTGGTTTTGATTTGTATTTCCCTGATGCCGAGTGATATGGAGCACTTTTTCATGTGTCTGTTCGCCATCTGGATGTCTTCTTTGCAGAAATGTCTGTTCATGTCTTCTGCCCATTTCTTGATTGGATTATTTGTTCTTTGGGTGTTGAGTTTGCTAAGTTCTTTATAGATTCTGGACACTAGTCCTTTATCTGATATGTCATTTGCAAATATCTTCTCCCATTCTGTCAGTTGTCTTTTGATTTTGTTAACTGTTTCCTTTGCTGTGCAAAAGCTTTTGATCTTGATGAAATCCCAATAGTTCATTTTTGCCCTTGCTTCCCTTGCCTTTGGCGTTGTTCCTAGGAAGATGTTGCTGTGGCTGAGGTCAAAGAGGTTGCTGCCTGTGTTCTCCTCAAGGATTTTGATGGATTCCTTTCGCACATTGAGGTCCCTCATCCATTTTGAGTCTATTTTTGTGTGTGGTGTAAGGAAATGGTCCAATTTCATTTTTCTGCATGTGGCTGTCCAATTTTCCCAGCACCATTTATTGAAGAGGCTGTCTTTTTTCCATTGGACATTCTTTCCTGCTTTGTTGAAGATTAGTTGACTGTAGAGTTGAGGGTCTATTTCTGGGCTCTCTATTCTGTTCCATTGATCTATGTGTCTGTTTTTGTGCCAGTACCATGCTGTCTTGATGATGACAGCTTTGTAATAGAGCTTGAAGTCTGGAATTGTGATGCCACCAACGTTGGCGTTCTTTTCAATATCCCTTTGGCTATTCGAGGTCTTTTCTGGTTCCATATAAATTTTAGCATTATTTGTTCCATTACTTTGAAAAAGATGAATGGTACTTTGATAGGAATTGCATTAAATGTGTAGATTGCTTTAGGTAGCATAGACATTTTCACAATATTTATTCTTCCAATCCAGGAGCATGGAACATTTTTCCATTTCTTTGTGTCTTCCTCAATTTCTTTCATGAGTACTTTATAGTTTTTTGAGTATAGATTCTGTGTCTCTTTGGTTAGGTTTATTCCTAGGTATCTTATGGTTTTGGATGCAATTGTAAATGGGATTGACTCCTTAATATCTCTTTCTTCTGTCTTGCTGTTGGTGTAGAGAAATGCAACTGATTTCTGTGCATTGATTTTATATCCTGGCACTTTACTGAATTCCTGTATAAGTTCTAGCAGTTTTGGAGTGGAGTCTTTTGGGTTTTCCACATAGAGTATCATATCATCTGCGAAGAGTGATAATTTGACTTCTTCTTTGCCGATTTGGATGCCTTTAATTTCCTTTTGTTGTCTGATGGCTGAGGCTAGGACCTCTAGTACTATGTTGAATAGCAGTGGTGATAATGGACATCTCTGCCGTGTTCCTGACCTTAGCAGAAAAGCTTTCAGTTTTTCTCCATTGAGAATGATATTTGCGGTGGGTTTTTCATAGATGGCTTTGATGATATTGAGGTATGTGCCCTCTATCCCTACACTTTGAAGAGTTTTGATCAGGAAGGGATGCTGTACTTTGTCAAATGCTTTTTCAGCATCTATTGAGAGTATCATATGGTTCTTGTTCTTTCTTTTATTGATGTGTTGTATCACATTGACTGATTTGCGGATGTTGAACCAACCTTGCAGCCCTGGAATAAATCCCACTTGGTCGTGGTGAATAATCTTTTTAATGTACTGTTGAATCCTATTGGCTAGTATTTTGTTGAGTATTTTTGCATCTGTGTTCATCAAGGATATCGGTCTATAGCTCTCTTTTTTGGTGGGATCCTTGTCTGGTTTGGGGATCAAGGTGATGCTGGCCTCATAAAATGAGTTTGGAAGTTTTCCTTCCATTTCTATTTTTTGGAACAGTTTCAGGAGAATAGGAATTAGTTCTTCTTTAAATGTTTGGTAGAATTCTCCCGGGAAGCCGTCTGGCCCTGGGCTTTTGTTTGTTTGGAGATTTTTAATGACTGTTTCAATCTCCTTACTGGTTATGGGTCTGTTCAGGCTTTCTATTTCTTCCTGGTTCAGTTGTGGTAGTATATATGTTTCTAGGAATGCATCCATTTCTTCCAGATTGTCAAATTTATTGGCGTAGAGTTGCTCATAGTATGTTCTTATAATAGTTTGTATTTCTTTGGTGTTAGTTGTGATCTCTCCTCTTTCATTCATGATTTTATTTATTTGGGTCCTTTCTCTTTTCTTTTTGATAAGTCGGGCCAGGGGTTTATCAATTTTATTAATTCTTTCAAAGAACCAGCTCCTAGTTTCGTTGATTTGTTCTATTGTTTTTTTGGTTTCTATTTCATTGATTTCTGCTCTGATCTTTATGATTTCTCTTCTCCTGCTGGGCTTAGGGTTTCTTTCTTGTTCTTTCTCCATCTCCTTTAGGTGTAGGGTTAGGTTGTGTACCTGAGACCTTTCTTGTTTCTTGAGAAAGGCTTGTACTGCTATATATTTTCCCCTCAGGACTGCCTTTGTTGTGTCCCACAGATTTTGAACTGTTGTATATTCATTATCATTTGTTTCCATGATTTTTTTTCAATTCTTCTTTAATTTCCCAGTTGACCCATTCATTCTTTAGAAGGATGCTGTTTAGTCTCCATGTATTTGGGTTCTTTTCAAACTTCCTTTTGTGGTTGAGTTCTAGCTTTAGAGCATTGTGGTCTGAAAATATGCAGGGAATGATCCCAATCTTTTGATACCAGTTGAGTCCTGATTTAGGACCAAGGATGTGATCTATTCTGGAGAATGTTCCATGTGCACTAGAAAAGAATGTGTATTCTGTTGCTTTGGGATGAAATGTTCTGAATATATCTGTGATGTCCATCTGGTCCAGTGTGTCATTTAAGGCCTTTATTTCCTTGCTGATCTTTTGCTTGGATGATCTGTCCATTTCAGTGAGGGGAGTGTTAAAGTCCCCTACTATTATTGCATTATTGTTGATGTGTTTCTTTGATTTTGTTATTAATTGGTTTATATAGTTGGCTGCTCCCACGTTGGGGGCATAGATATTTAAAATTGTTAAATCTTCTTGTTGGACAGACCCTTTGAGTATGATATAATATCCTTCCTCATCTCTTATTATAGTCTTTGGCTTAAAATCTAATTGATCTGATATAAGGATTGCCACTCCTGCTTTCTTCTGATGTCCATTAGCATGGTAAATTCTTTTCCATCCCCTCACTTTAAATCTAGAGGTGTCTTCGGGCTTAAAATGAGTTTCTTGGAGGCAACATTAGATGGGTTTTGTTTTTTTTATCCATTCTGATACCCTGTGTCTTTTGACAGGGGCATTTAGCCCATTAACATTCAGGGTAACTATTGAGAGATATGAATTTAGTGCCATTGTATTGCCTGTAAGGTGACTGTTACTGTATATGGTCTCTGTTCCTTTCTGATCTACCACTTATAGGCTCTCTCTTTGCTTAGAGGACCCCTTTCAATATTTCCTGTAGAGCTGGTTTGGTATTTGCAAATTCTTTCAGTTTTTGTTTGTCCTGGAAGCTTTTAATCTCTCCTTCTATTTTCAATGATTGCCTAGCTGGATATAGTATTCTTGGCTACATGTTTTTCTCGTTTAGTGCTCTGAAAATATCAAAAATATCATGCCAGCTCTTTTTGGTCTGCCAGGTCTCTGTGGACAAGTCAGCTGCCAATCTAATATTTTTACCATTGTATATTACAGACTTCTTTTCCCGGGCTGCTTTCAGGATTTTCTCTTTGTCACTGAGACTTGTAAATTTTACTATTAGGTGATGGGGTGTGGGCCTATTCTTATTGATTTTGAGGGGCATTCTCTGAACCTCCTGAATTTTGATGCTTGTACCCTTTGCCATATTGGGGAAATTCTCCCCAATAATTCTCTCCAGTATACCTTCTGCTCCCCTCTCTCTTTCTTCTTCTTCTGGAATCCCAATTATTCTAATGTTGTTTCGTCTTATGGTGTCACTTATCTCTCGAATTCTCCCCTCATGGTCCAGTAGCTGTTTGTCCCTCTTTTGCTCAGCTTCTTTATTGTCTGTCATTTGGTCTTCTATATCACTAATTCTTTCTTCTGCCTCATTTATCCTAGCAGTGAGAGCCTCCATTTTTGATTGCACCTCATTAATAGCTTTTTTGATTTCAACTTGGTTAGATTTTAGTTCTTTTCTTTCTCCAGAAAGGGCTTTTATATCTCTCGAGAGGGTTTCTCTAATATCTTCCATGCCTTTTTCGAGCCCGGCTAGAACCTTGAGAATTGTCATTCTGAACTCTAGATCTGACATATTACCAATGTCTGTATTGATTAGGTCCCTAGCCTTCGGTACTGCCTTTTGTTCTTTTTTTTTGTGTTGAATTTTTCCGTCTTGTCATTTTGTCCAGATAAGAGTATATGAAGGAGCAAGTAAAATACTAAAAGGGTGGCAACAACCCCAGGAAAATATGCTTTAACCAAATTAGAAGAGATCCAAAATTGTGAGGGGGGAGAAAGGGGATAAAAAGAGGTTCAAAAAGGAAGAAAGAAAAAAAAAAAAAGAAAAAAGGAAAAAAAGAAAAGAATTAAAAAAAAGAAAACAAATAAAGAAAAATATAAAAAAGAAAAAATATATATATTAAACTCGTTAAAAAACGTTGAAAAAGAAAAAGGTAAAAGTTAAGAAAAAAAAATTTTACCAGAAGGCAAGAAAAAAAACAAAAAATGAAAAAGAAAAAAATTAAATTAACTGCAAGACTAAAAAAAATCACAGGGAAAAAGCCATGAGTTCCGTGCTTTGCTTTCTCCTCCTCTGGAATTCTGCTGCTCTCCTTGGTATTGAAACCGCACTGCTTGGTAGGTGAACTTGGTCTTGGCTGGATTTCTTATTGATCTTCTGGGGGAGGGGCCTGTTGTAGTGATTCTCAAGTGTCTTTGCCCAAGGCGGAATTGCACCGCCCTTACCTGGGGCGGGGTGAGTAATCCGCTCGGGTTTGCTTTCAGGAGCTTTTGTTCCCTGAGCGCTTTCCATAGAGTTCTGGAGGACTGGAATAAAAATGGCGGCCTCCTGGTCTCTGGCCCGGAGGAGCCGAGAGCTCAGGGCCCCACTCCTCAGTGCGCCCTCAGAGAACAGCGCCCAGTTACTCCCGTCTGCCTGACCTCCGGCCGCGCTCCGAGCTCACTGAGCCTGCGACCGGTTCAAGGTAACACCAAGCTGCGAGCTTACTGTCGGCTCTGTCTCTGTAGCCGGCTTTCCCTTTCCAATACCCGCAAGCTCTGCAACACTCAGACACCCCCGATCCTTCTGTGACCCTGCGGGACCTGAGGCCACGCTGACCCCGCGTGGGGTTCACCCCGGTTTAGCCTCTGGAGCGATGTCCCTCAGCGGAACAGACTTTTAAAAGTCCCGATTTTGTGCTCCGTTGCTTCGCCGCTTGCCGGGAGCTGGCCCCTCCCCCCGGGGTCTATCTTCCCCTCAATTTGGATTCACTTCTCCTCCGGTCCTACCTTTCAGAAAGTGGTTGTTTTTCTGTTTCCAGAATTGCTGTTCTTCTTCTCTTTGATCTGCTGATGGATTTTCAGGTGTTTGCAATCTTTAGATAAGCTATCTAGCTAATCTCTGGCTAGCTGAAGTAGTCTCAGCCTGCTACTTCTCCGCCATCTTGACTCCGCCCCCCCATTATATTAGCTCTTTAAAGCCCCATTATTGAGAGTTTCTTTCCATTGTATAACTGAAGATTAGTTGGTGCATAGGGAAGATTATCTAGCAGTTTTCAGTTTCCTGATTGTGCTTTTAACTATTCTAGGCTCCAAATACAAGTTGCATTTCTGATGAGAGCTCAGAAGACTGCTGCCTATCAAGTCTAAGGAGCAGTGGTGAGTGAGTGTTCAGTAAATGTTTGTTACAAGAATGAGAATCAAAAATCCATAAGCAAAAATAGTATATTGT